>NC_056748.1:909500400-909800400 GCF_019279795.1 Protopterus annectens | reverse complement strand
CATCCTATGCACCGACATCTTGATATTTTTAGGATTGTTGTCAAAATAAGTTAAATGGGATGCATTGACGCTCTGCTCTGTAGTATAACCAGTGTGTTCCTGTATGCAAGTATTGAGCTCTTGTATATGTTCAGGGCTATCGATGTGATGTTGCAAAGCTTTTATCATCAATAGTGTCTTCCTGTATCTTTTTACTATAATTGTGCTAAATTACAAATGCCTTTATAGCAGCCTGGAATTGTATACTTTGCATACAATTATCCCAACTTGGATTTAATGTTTACAGAAGCTCTAATTGGCCTAGGTTAGTTGCAGATATCCTCTCTAGCCAGATGCTGAAGGGTTCTTTCTTTAAAAAGTAAAGCAGAAAATGCCAGTGTCTTTCCTTGATCTTTTTCAAACTGCCCTTATTTTCATTTGAAACTGTTAGTGATGTGAAAGTAACAATGGATGTACTTTATACTCTGTTAAGCAATAGGTGTGCGCCTTTGCTCTATAGTCTTTATACGACCTTGACCAATTGTGGTATTGGGCAGAGTAGAATAATTGAGTTTTGGTCTCCATTTCTCTGGGTTGCATCCTTAAAGCCAAAACTGGCCGTGCATTTCTTCAAATATCTACTCTAAATCTGGAGTTTTTCTTGGGCCCCATGTGACATCATTCATATTGCATGTCCTGTTCCATTTTTCCGTTATCAGTCAAAGGATATTACCTCCCTTATTGTTTTTGTCTAATATTGTTGATCTGGGTGGCATGTATATCAAGGCAATAGTAAGACAACCTCTTTGCCAGACTACTGTAATTATGTACTTACTCAATTTATCTTGCTTCTCTCCTGCATTGAAATCTTGCCCAAGGCAACTAAACTTAATTCACTTGTTTTCCGTTTATTGCCTAGATTTGCATAGTAGCCCTCTTTTTTTTTTTTTTTTTTTTTTTTTACTGGCCATGATAATGTTGATGTTCCTGTGAATTTAAGTGTGTTTCTTGCATTATAAAATAATTTGAGTGCTGGTATGTGATATGTATTGCAGAATTTATTCTTATTTTTCTGATTAAGAAGTCCATGTACATTATAGGATAACCTCAAATCTATCATTTACTCTTATTATAAAACATATTTAAATGATTATGGTGACATGACGTTTTATTGGAATGGTTTCAGTTCCCCATCCTTCCAGTTATGCCTCTCCCAACATTGAAATTACAATCTTGCATTTGCTCCGTAGAAAAAGGCAACGATACTGGTTCAAAATCTGCACACAATGCAACCATTCCCCTGCCCTCATATTAACCAGAAACAATATATACAAAACAACTTAACATACCATAATATCCACTTCTGAGACAGAGATCTTAAGGAGTGGATTAAAAGCAACTTCTCAAATTGCCCACAAAGTGTCATATAATTCGGGGGGGGGGGGCAAGTAATTCTCCTCCTCCTTTTGTGGGGTGGTGGTAATGTCCTTGCGTTGTGTTTAACACTAAATCAGTGTTTTACTGCGCATTCCCTGTTTTCCTTTTTTTTAAATAAACTTGCACTGTATTAGGATACAGTATGTTAGCATTGTACTCCCCTTGCAAGTGCTACTAGGAACATGCAGCCACAATGTTGTGGAATTTCTCACTTTAATTTCTCCAAATCTTTTGGGTTTCTAATACTGTGAATGGGAATGAACCCCATTCCTGAGTCAGTGCGTGATTAAAGTTCATAAACTTAATTTCAATCTTTGTTAGTAAGAAGTGCTCTTTACAGCACCCGCAATGTGCCCAGTAATGACTCCTGCAATTTGTACGCAGTTACATGTATTGGTAACGTATCTAAATGCGATTGTAGATTCCTTTTTGTAAGACCCGTTGCTCCTACTACTATTGTAACTGTCTTGGTATCTTTCTTCCACATTGCTCTTGTTTCTGCCTGCAAATCCTGATATTTTGTGTGCGTCTGTGTACGCAAGACACTGTGTAGTCACTGGGTGCAGCAGTTTCAGTGATCAATGCTACTTTTGTCATTTCATGGACACTATATCTGGTTTTCTCACATCTATCTTTTGAACTGTTGGTAATGGGTGATCCCATGTGATGTAGACTTCATTTTCTATGGTGCTCTGTGGCTCATGTTTCCAGTGTGGACACTCCTGTGTGGAAACCAGTAATGATATACAAGTACATTGCCAGTCAGTGACACACACTTCTCTTCCTTACCAGGCATTTTGACCATCAAGCATTGAATGACACCTACACTGCTGCCCATCTCATCCCCCAAAATTCTTATTGATGCATTATTCCTCTCTGTTTTCCTTATTTATACACATTACATGGAAATAGATTCTTACAGTGGCTGAAATGTCAAGCCAGCCATAACAACATGGGAAACCTTGTTGTACAGTAATAATGAGAACATCAACGAATTCCTTCTCTTTTATAAAACATCCAACTATTTTAGTTATCTGCTTCTGCCAATGTCAGTATTGCCAAACACTGACAAGGTTTACTCTGGAGCAGTTTAATGTTTGCCACCATATATTGTGTTCTCCTCTGAGTTTGAGTCCGTTCTTTGTCAGTAAATTTCATTATACAATATACGTTATCTTTAAGTGAAAAGAAAACTACAGACGGTTAGTCTTCGGTATTGTGTGCTTTACAATTATACAATGTTTGTTTTTGAATATTCAAGCACTTCACAATTTTTCTGCAGTTTCAGAGAGCAGAATTGTTACTATTGTTGGCTGTCGCAATCTTTCTTGTAAAGTCCCTTCATTTTTTTACCTGTTGTGCAATTTATGTGAAAAAAATGGGGAAAGGTTTCAATGGAAATCTGGTTTTCCTCTATTCATGTCTGTAAGTCAAATTACTCACCCTAAATTCCTCCCCTTCAGCTCTTGGAGATGCTGACCTGTCCATTAGTTATTGCAGATCCTGTAGAACATCTTTGTTGTCCCAGTATGTTTTAGTCCCTGTGGCATGGAAAATGTTGAATGTACCAGCATAAACTTAATGTGCAATACCTGCACTTAAACGAGTGGCAGGCAAAAAAAAATTATTTCTTTGTGGTTGTGTTGCTGCAGAACACTTAATTGTCTACATAAATTCTTCTTTGCTGCAGTTTAAAATTAGCACCCGTTTTCCATAGTTTAGACAAGATAAGTTTTTTTGTTATAAGATTGAAATTTGATTAGGATAGGTAAGGGCATCTTATCCATTCTTGCCGAGACATTGTATGTACCCACTCCATTTGTAGAGCTGCCTCTGGAATATAGTAACTATTGATGTTTTCACTCATAAATTTTAAACAGTTGTTGCCCTCAGTATTGTGGCGATCTCTCTGAGTCATTTATTCTTCCTTCTCGATTGATCTCTAGTTCTGTTAACTTTATTCACACTTCATCTTGTGTGCTCATACTCTGTTCTTTTTCATCTCATCCGTTTTCTGCAGAGATGTAATCTTGTCGAGTGCTTGTTCAAAGCTTCTTCTACATCCTCCATTCTTTTTATTTATTAGTAACACACTATTAATATTAATACGTACATCTGCGAGATCGCTTCTTCATTAGAGGCTTCTGTTGAAACCCTCACCTTTTCAGACCATCTCTGTGGGTGCAGAGAGCTCGCCATGTGGTCTGGGTGGTTCAAAACTTGGAAGTCAGATTAGCAGAGATTCTCTTTTCTCCCATCTTTTCCTTTGGGGATCCTCTTTTTGGCACTCATAATCAGGGTCTTAAATACTTTGAGACTGTGATTTAATATAGATATGGATCTGTAGGAGGAAGGAACAAAGGTCACTTTCTTTCATAATGTATGACAGAAATGACAACCCTTTTCCATGTGCTTGATACATTATTTATATGAAGAATCCTGTTGATTCCAGCCACACTACCACTAATATTTGTCATCCAGTCTTCCTTACCTCAATTGGTATCCCATCACTCCCAGTAGCTTCACCCAATGCCTGCTATTTTATTGCTCCTCCTCTGCTCTAGGAGACATCACTCCCTGTGTCTGTTTTTCAATTGTTCTTGGCAGGTCCCATTCATTTCAACAACTTCTCATCCTGTTCCAACTTCTCTGTTTTCTTCCCTGCATTTCTCTAGTATTTCCAAACTGTTGTCACTACCTCCCTTGCCCTCTTTCACTTAAGTTTAAACACTGCTACCTCAATTCCTTGCTGCAACAACTTCATTGAGTTAAATTTGTTATCAAAAAATGTTACTCCTCACAGCAGCTCTTTGAAAATGTATTTGTTTGTACAAATATTCCTGTAGCAACCCCCTTGCCTGCCAGTAATTCAAATATATTGGCTCTGGGTCAGTTCTGGGTCTAATGCCTGCCAAAGTGTAAAAGTTTGCTTTAGCCTCTGCATCTTTCCTCATGCCCCAACCTACCTGCCTCTCAGGTGTTTCACTAGTTCCTCGGTAATCTTATTCTTAGTCATCCCAACCTTCTCCCATTCCCTCCTACTATTGCTTTAGGTGCTCTACCCAAACTTTGCCACCCGACCCATTCACTCACCTTTGGGTTTTTGGGTGGAAATGTCTGAAAAGAATCCCTTTCATTGGGATAATCACCCAGCTGCATTAGTCATATGATCTGGTATCACTATTGGCCCCATTTGCTAACTCCTTATTCTGTCAGCATACTCACTTAACATTGTTCATCCTGTCTATTCTTGACTACATATCTCTATTTGTGAGTCCCTCTTCCTGTTTAGTCTGCTGACACACATATGAGATCCCCAAGTAATTCAGAGGTCTTCTGCAGTATTTATGTATCTCTGTCTAGTCTGTAGTGACCAACTACTCTACCCAGATCTCTTGTATTGAACACTGTTTTCCAGTCTCCTGCCAATGTTATGCTCTCGCAAAACCCCATCACTTGGTTAAGTTACCCACCTGAACTAAATAATGTCTGTGTTCTGGGGAAGGTTGCTCACAAACATTTGTACACAAAGAGCTTTATTCAGTAAAACCAGATAAAACACAAAATTTTAAGAAAATGTTAAGCCTTTTCATTCCTGTATCCCATGGAACGTCTTCAGAACAATTAAAAACAACCCAACCTATTTAATTAATATAAAGCTCAAACTGTCACATGATTTAAAATCACCACTGAAACACTTCCATAAATTAGTTATGCATCATGATATTTTAGCTTTAAAATGGAATTAACCGAACACCACTCATATTAAGACCTGGATAAATCATTGCATTGAACATAATTTGCCATTTCAACTCACTTTTCAAAAGATGCTCATCTAAACGGAACCCTCTAGGGTCCTTATTAACCTGTTCTAACACAACAAACAAATTTGTAAGTAACCCATTCATTGACATGTTTGTACAGTGCATTGGTATTTTTACACTTCCTAATGTCCAATGTATGTTCATATAGCCGTTCCTTTAATTTTTCTAGAAGTTTTTTCAATATAAAAAGCCGACAAGAATTGCATAATGCTTGGGTGGTTAATTGTTCTGAAGAAGTTTCATGAGATACAAGAATGAAGGTGCTTAACGTTTCTTTAAGTTGTGTTTTATCTGGTTTTACTGAATAAAGCTCTTTGTGCATGGATTTTGTTGGGCTGCCATTCTGTTTCTCCACTTGTTCACCCAGTTCATGGTTAGTTTTATACTTTTGAATTCTAATTTGTGTTTCTGGGGAAGGTTTATGCTGACTGATTTATTTATTTATTTGACATTTGTTAACCGGGTTAGTCTGACTGGGCAGAAGCCCTTTTTCAGTGGAGATCTGAGGAGAAAAGCTCCAGTAGTGTAATCATAAACAGTATACAACATGGACAAGTGTTACAAGAGAAACAAGAGTATATGAGAACGAGCAGTAAATAACAAGGTCGGTTGTTACAGGTGAACAAGCTATATATAAAATGTACACAGTACAAGTAAGTTAGAAGGAAAATCTGAGACAAAACAGCAAAATGAGCATGTACATGTTAGAGATAATAAAATGCAAACAGTTACATGCAAAAATAGGACGATAAATGCAGTAAGAGATCATAAGATAGCAAAAGTAAAGAGAAGCAGAGAAAATAAGTATTGGAGTATTTATAGGTGGAAAACCCCAGGTAGGATGTCAGTGAAAGGACTGCTGCAGTAGAAACAGAGGACAGCAGTCTATAAGTACAGTTTTTTTGTTGTATAGAGGAAGCAGCATAGAGTAGGTGGAGAAGGAGACAGGGATTATAGAGGACAGAGAAGATAGATTATGTTGGGTCATTACAGAAACATGACCATGTTTTTTCGGAGGCTATCTTTTATTGCTATTTTAAAGGTGTTAGGGTTAGTGATACATCTGACATTATGTGGTAATTTATTCCAAGCATTTGCTATGGAATAGCTGTAAAGTAGTTTGCCAGTATTTTTATTGGGCTTATAAACTTGCAGTAGGTTATGTTGAGAGCTACGGAGAGTGTGTTTGTGAGTATAAGGCTGGATGAGAGTAGCAAGAGAGGTACAAGATGGTGGTTCACGTAAGACTGAATGAGCTACGAGAAGCTGAGGTACATGAATTTGGTGATAAAATTCTAGCCATTGCAGATTTTTTAGGGCTCTGCAATGAGGAGTGTGGTTAGGTTGGTTGAAGGCAAATCATGCAGTTTTGTTATAGCTAAGTTCTAGTTTAGTGAGGCGATTAAATTGAATGTATGTGAGAGTAGGGGTTGCATAGAGCAGTGTGGGGAGTACGAAAGCTTGTATAAGGGAGAGCGTGGAAGCATTTGTGAGGTATTTATTATGTCTTTATAGCAGGCCTAGTTTTTGATAGGTCTTTTTAATGCACTGCTGAGTATGGCGATCGAACTTTAGATGGTCATTGCTAATAACACACAGGAGTTTAGTGTGAGGTTCAGTAGACAATGATAGTGTTGTTCGGGGAGGAGAAAGAAAAGGTAGTTTTATGATGTTGGAGGTTTATAGGGTGGAATAGCAGAAGTTTAGTTTTCTGTGGGTTCAGTAGCAATTGGTTGGCGGTAAGCATTCTTACATGTCATTCACTCCTCTTAAGTAACCTCTTCAGTTCAGTAAAATATTCAGTTCAGTAAAATATCCCTGCAAGATTACTCAGTGTCTTGTGTTCTTCTCACAACCATAATTTTGGCAATAAAATGCTTATCCCCGTCCTCCTTTCTCTCATATAGCTACTGCTAACTCCTACCATAAACTCACTTCCGTTTAATTTTGTTTGCTTCTTCTCAGAAAGATTTGTTTCATGTAAGGCCACTACCTCTGCCCAATCTCCTTTTACAGATAACCAAGCCCTGTGTCTCATAACTGGGCTGGTAAGCCCCTTTACATTAGTTTCTGTCCCCAAATCTTGTTTCTAGTTCAGCTTTTAAGGTGGTTATCTCTCACTCTTATTCCCAGTACTCTCACCCCTCCCATCACTACCACTTTAAGCCTTCTTGACTCTCATAATTGCCTTCTTATTCTAAACCAGTTGCTTCATCTTCTGTTTCCCATGGTCTACTACTGACCAGACAAAGTTGCCAACACTCAACCCACAAACTATACACATCGTCAACCCCCTTCTTTCCTAGGCAGAAGCATCTGCTTCTACTTCAGTACCAACCCAAACTGTCAGCCACAATTTACATCTACCTTCAAGACACATACTACCATGCTCCCATTGATTTAGTTGCCAGTCTCTACTTACTGTTTTCACAGTTCGACATAGAGATAATTTCCCATATACCTCTTGACTTTTCTGCTGTTAAAACTATTAATAAAGCAATATCCCCCTTTTGTCTAACCATACCTACCAGGTACCCTGTTAAGATGTCAGCAGTTGGAAAAATCACCCACTGCATCCAGCTGTACCCTACAACACTACTCGGTTTGGAACTTTGAGAAATTTGTCATTATTCCAATAGAGCCCAGCACCAGAGTGTCTCCCCAAGCTAAGACAGTATGCAGAGTATTCCTGTCACGAACGCTTGGGTGAGTTAACTTCAGGCATGCTGTAGAAGAGGATGTGCAACAGGGGACACACACGTTCTCTACCAACCTCTCTCACCCCAAACAGGGATTCCTACTTATGGGAGGATTCCCCATGATCACTTCATGAGGACAACAAATTTGGAGAAATAATGAAACAAAGGGGATCATGGACCACAGACCCACCTACTGTCAGGAAGGGATCTTTCAGGAAGCTTTTTTGTTTGCTTTCCATAAAGTTTGGGCAGTCCCTTCTACAGAGTGAATGAATTCATCATGGATAGGTCATGGTAAAAACCCAAAGTTGGTGAGCCAGTCCCATGGTAGCAGTACAAGATCTTCTGATCTCCTAAAACAGGCCCTACTGAAGTAAGGCACCCCTTACTGACTTTTGTGCTGGCAACTACCACCAAGTGAGGGTCCTCTGAGGAGAGTTTTTCAGTTCATCTCCTTGATAATGGTTTCAGGACTGTGGATTGAATGGGAAAATAAGCTTATGATTCAGGTAGCTTTTCTACAGGGACCTGAAACACAGTACTGTTTCAGCAAGATGCATCTGAGGAAACACTAAACACACTGCAAAAGTTGCCACATAGTGAACTCAGTCAACAGATTCACGCGTGGCAAGCATGAACAGCATTACATTGCTCTCCATGAAGCCAAAGCAGTGAGAGCTGAGCCTCAGTACCAGACGACTAAAAACTCAAAAAACGAGGCTTCCCCATTTCTCAAATAGATGGCGAAATACTCAGGAGCCAAGAACACTGAAATAATTGTTCCATAAAAGTTTTATGAAAAAAAAAGAATTTATTCTGTAAAAAGTGAAGTGCTTTCATCTTTACACAAACCATGACTTCATCAGAACTAGCAGTCGTTAAAAAAAAATAGGGAATTGTGTAACAAATTAGCCAAACTAACCATTTGCCAATATATGTATGTCTATAAATATACATACATATGTGTGTGTATTTATTGGACATGAATCTATTCTGTCCAGAGTCTTTCTAAATTATGTTTAAATGTACTCCCTAGACAAAACATGGCTACATCTTAGGAATTCGGTAGTACTATTTAAGAACTGAATAAAATAATTTAACAATAAAACACCACCTCTCCAAAGAATAAAAATATTCAAAAATCTTAACAGTACCGTGTATGCCATATATTTAGATTTGGACACAGAAGTTTCCTCCCAGTAGCACGTAATCAGGTTAGCCTATAAAGGGGTGCAAGCCACGCCCATTGCTACTCCACTTTTCTGTTGAAAATATTCACTTTGAAAGTAAATAGTTAATTTGAAGTACTATTTCCAGAAGATCCTCCAAGATATTAACTTCATTATTAGTTAAAGATTCACACTTAATTGATGCTTCTCTAAACCAAGAAAGTCCAATGTTGTGGGGAATACAGGAGTATCAATCAGACATTCACTGTCACCAACAAATATTCACTATTATGCATCTAATTTTTAATAATGCTAAGGAAGTCCCAAGAATTCCTAACAATGTATGTATAATCATCCAAAAATCTTATCACTTATTTATCAATAAACACTGCTGGGGGGTGTTTTAAATACCCTACTGCCGCTATTGGGCAAAATTGTGAGCTTTCAGTGCTTTTATGGATCTTGGGGATTCCAAAAATACTTGTTGAAATAGGAAATTCAACTTTAAAAAATTGTGTGTAGAGTATTCAGTTTCATTTGTGTGTGAAATTGTGTAAAAACATATCAATATTGTAATAAGCTGTATAAATCTAATTTTTATATACTGTATTATACTGTACCTTATTTAATGAATCAAACATTTTACTAGAATAATGTATAGATAGCGTTCATTAATACGATCCCATCTCCCCTTCTCTGGTTTCATAATTCTCATTTCCTTACTCTGTACCAGTTCATACAATTGTCTTTACTCTTTGCTGAGGTTATGACAAAAAAAAAATACTTTTATCAGCAAAATGTTTTCTCAAGTCTTTCTCTCATACCTTTTAAAACGGGGTGTAAAGAGGGGTTAAATGCACTTTTCCTCTTAAATTCGTCTGAACTGTTAAACTTTTTAATCTCCTTTACCTTATTCAGTTTGAATAATGCTTTCTAAACTAACGTCTTTTGGTTTTTCCCAGTTAGGGGTCGCCACAGCGGAACTCCGGTCTGCTAATGATTGGCAGTGGATTTTTACGGTGCCAAGGTGCCAGCCCGACACCCAGCCTTCAAAGAAGGCACACCCATTCATGCACGCACCTACATGCATGTCTTTAAATGTCACTCGACCGCAGGGAGGACATGCAGACTCCACACACAAGGCGCTCCATCCAAGAATTGAACCGGAAAACCTCTTGCTGTGAAGCAACAACGCTAACGTCTACACCACAAATCAGTTGCAGTCAGGATAAAAAATATTTCTTTGTTCTAGAGCATATCCCTGTAAATCTGAAAGATGGCCCATGGGAAAATAAATTAGAATTTTATGAAAAATGATTGCAAGTTAGACTTGATGATACTGAGTATCCTGGGTTGAACGAGGCTTTAGCTTTAAATTGCTTAAGTTGCTATCAGTTAAATTTGTTAAAAGTAGGCATCATATTGCTTACTTTTAATTTAGATTGTTTTAACATTTTTAAGATGTTTGATATGCCTTATAACAATTTTTAGAGATGCTACAAATGGATTATATGTGTGTGTGTATATCACATTGATGTTATTGTTTGATTTATGATACGTGACTAATCTGTTATACAATTCACTGTTTTTTAATGATCGCTTGATCTGATGAAGTTCTGGTTTGTGTAAGGATGAAAGTGCTAAACTTTTTATGGAATAATGGACTAAATTAATTTTTTTCGTAAAACTTTTGATGGAACAATTATTGCAGTATTCTTGGCTCCTGAGTATTTTGCCAGCTGGGCAAGCCTTGATTTTGCTTTCCATGAAGATTATTTACAGTGAGGTGGATGGAGCAGTGAGAAGCTAGGACAGGCATAACACAAGCAGGCAAGCTTGGTTTAGATTTTATTTCCAAAGAAAACTTGGTGTTCTTCGTCGATGCAGTCTCCCTCTTTGGACCACAGATGAAAAGATAAGTTGCTCAAGAGTGAGCAAGAAAGGAAAACACTCCTTGCTGGTTGGGTCAGGAGGTTAACTACTTTCAAGGGATCTTACACCCAAAGTCATGAGGGTGTTACTGTTTGGTTTAAGGAGCATCAGCACCACCAGTAGGAGCATCCGTCTGACAGAAACTTCTAAGGTTGAGGGGTTTCTCCAGTGGATGTCTTGGAGGAAGTAATTGACCACAAAGTTGGGGGTTCGTTAGTCCTCCCTCTGGGAGCCAACAACATCCCTGAAGACTTGCCTGGCTGCCACCTTTGGAAGCAGTCAGGAGTTTTAATATTCGTTCATCTGTCTGAGTGATTGGCCTTCAAATTGTTCAAGGAAATAATTTCCAAAGGCTACTCCATTCCTTTTTTTGAGATTCCAAATTCTGCAGTTTATCTGCTTCCAGACTTATCGCCCCAAAGAAGCAGGTAACAAAATTAGTGGTTTCCAGTCTGTTAACAAAAAGAGCTATTCAGGAGGTCTCACCATACAAGATATGCTCCAGGGTTTACTGCAGATTTTGTTTAGTTCCCAGAAAGACAGAGAATAAAGCTTTTATATAAGGAAAACCAAGTTCCAGATTGCCACTGTGCATGCAATCCTGACATGCCTTCAGGAGAGAAATTGGATGTGATGATTAGACTTTCAAGATGCTTCTACATGGAAAAATAATAAAGGTTTATAAGAATTTATACTTTCAGATGGGAAGTAGTCCGTGTCCGTTCAGAAGGCTGCTCTTTGGTTCCAACACAGCCCCCAGGGTGTTCACTGGGTACATAGCATCAATTGCAACTCACCAAGGGCTACTCAGAATAAGACTCTTCTGCTACCTGTACACAACTTCAAGAGAAGTCTGTAGTATGCATGTAGGGCACTAACTTCAGCTTTGTCCGTCTTTGACAGCCACAGCTGGAGCAGTCAGACTCTGGCCTTCAAACGCTTACCTGGATACCAGAGTGAAACTGGTCAGCACTAAGAATTCCTGTGAGTCAGTCCTATTTCTGGCTTCTTCTGCAGCACCTGTCTCCATCAAGAGCTCTTGTTTTGAGTACTGTGACTGCGACTCATGACAGCAAGGATATTTATGGTACCTTTAATCAGATTTTTTCATAAGGATTTTATAATGGATTGTAAGTTTAGTGCTATTGGGTGGAAGACCCTATGGACCAGCCTATTCGGACATCTAATGCTTGTCAAAAGCACCTTCAGTGTGGGCTTCATTATCCTGTATTGAGCAGAAGATGCCTGTTCCCAGCTGTTCTTCCATCAATCATAGTCACTATGGATGGCATCATTCCTGGCATTGAAGGAGGGCATTGTTTGGTATAGGTAACCCAAAGAACTTTATTTTATATTTATTGATCCTTTGACCATGCTAGTCCCACTAGAGTAGTAAACTCTATTCAGTGGAGACTAAAAATGGTATTTATACACAACAGACTTCCTGTTCCAGGCACAGAGGTGGCCTAGAGAAACGGGGAGAAAACATGGCTAATTCAACTGGAATGAAAGTTGCTGAAAATGTACTCAAAATGGTAGAATCACTACCAGAAGTTTTTTCTAATGATGTGGGTGCAAAAAACGTGACACTGGAGAAAAAGGAGATTGTGAGTGAAAAGGAGATTGTAGCTGAAACAGAGATGGATTCAGTGGAAAACTTTCAGAGGAGATTGTTTTAAGGAGAAAGAGAGTTACAGCGGAAAAATGCTTAATTACAACCCTGCAGTCGGGATGGGTGGGGATTGCAGGATGATTATTTGAAAGAAATGGTAAATCAGTGACCCAGACAGTGGAGCAACAATTTCATGGAGTAACATCATGGAAAAAAATAGAAGAAAAAGGAGGAGACTGTGCCAGAAAAAGTACCAAAGACAAAAACTTATGCACAAACCATTGGAGAAGGAGCAAAGAAGAAATAAAAGAAACAAGGAAAGTGTACAGTACTTGTGAACAGTAAAAAAATTAAGTTTGGACAGGTATGAGGTTTAGGACTCTGTCATAGCACCTCTGGGTGTCAAAGCAAAAGAGGTAAGAGCATTTATTTATTTGAGACTTTTTGTGACTAAATTTGAGACTGTGCAGACCATGGAAAAAATTTTGGGTGCATACTAACAAAAGGAAAATATTTATCCATGGTCAGAATCTGTGGTGCAGGTTTTTTACAGCCAAAAAAGAATAATGATCCAGTTTAGAAATGAAGTTGAAGCAAAAGATGTGAAAGAACATTTAACTATATGTACAGAAGTAATGGACACTACTAATATGTGATGGAAGAGGACTGGGGGATGGGAATGTGGAGTAATACTGAAAATGGAAAATGATAATGTTATGCATGTACCTAGTATTTGTAATGTTAATGGTAATGGGGGCTTTGTGACATATAGGGGTCAACCAAAGACTTAATTTTGTGAGAAAAAAATATCATTTTATCAATGAATGTGATAAAAATGTTATTTATGTGGTAACACAGGGCATAATGCAAAAAATGTGATTTTAACGTGCAAAAAATGTGGCAGTACTGGCCATTCATGGCTAGATTGTGAAATGAATATACACGAAAATGAGGTTATACAGGAGAAAGAGAAGAATGTATTATACAAGAAAATGTACAAAAAGATGCAACTGACAGAGGTTATGCATGAACTTAAAGTAACAAGGAAAAAGAAACTGAGGAGACAAGTGAGGAAGAAGCTGATTGGCGCATAGTAAGAAATAAGAATTCTATAGGGAAAAGAGTTAAAGTAAAAGAAAATCCAAAAATATAATGCTTAGAGAAAAAAAAGGAAAGGGTACACATTTTATAATACTAACTCTTCTTAAAAGCTGAAAATTAGCTTTAAATGTGAACGGTATTAAAAATCTTGAGGAGAATAGATATATTACAATTGTGTGCTGCAGTAGATTCATGTATTGTAGAAGATGTCAGATTATTAACAGGAAGAAATAACGCAAACTAAAAAACTTGAATGGTGCAGTAGTTTGGAACAAAGAGAAACATGCTCAGGCATATAAAAGGAATAAAGAAAATTAATGAGAATTAAATTTAGAAGAGAAAAAAACGTATGGTATTATGGGAAATTCATATGAATATGAGAGAGTTTTATGATAATTGGACTGTTATGCTGCTTAATTTAGAGAAATATAAAAAAGTGTTTTTAGAATGCATAAGGAAGAAAAGAAAGATATATTATGTCAAGAAACATTTAGAGACTTGGAGAAGAAAAATTCCTTTTATGGAAAAAGAAAGAGAAATATATAAAATGAATCAAATTAAAATTAAGAACTGTGTTATATAAACAAAAGTATTGTTTACAAAGAAAGAAGTAGCAGCACCATATTTGAGTAAAATAATAGAAAAAAAATAAGAATAAAAAAAGGAAGGTAAACAAATAAGATGGCAAGAAAGAATGTACAAAATGATTAAAGAATATATATTGGAATTATTTGCTTAAAAGAGAAGAAAACAAATTTATAAAGGTGAAAAATTAAATAACGAAGATGAGTATTTAGAACAAAAAAAGTAACTGAAAGAACAATGAAATTCTAAAAGATATTCACATAAATTCTGCAACAGGACTGTTTGGAATTGAATATAGTATGTAAAAAATTTTGAAGAAGTTATGAATGGTTAGGAACTGGATTTCGAGAGATGTACTGGAGTTATAAAATTTATATTTAAAAAAAGAAGTAGAGGAGATAAAATTGGAGACCTATAACATTTAATACGGATTATAACATTTTTATGAGAATAACAAAAAAGTTTACAAAAAAATGGGTAGAATATATGACCAAAATGTATTCGGAAGAAAAGGAAAAGGAAGTTGAGTTATTATGGATCATAAGAGAAATAATTGATGTTATAAAATGTAGAAGCAAAGGTTATGATAGGAGATGTAAGTAAAACCTATGATGATATTAAAAATAAATTATGGGGAATTTTGCAGTTCTATAATGTAAGCAAGCAAAAAATATTACAAGTAAAATCTGTTTATGAAAGTTCTATGTGGAACTAAATGTAAATGACTGGATTGGGGAAGAAATAAAAATAGAATGTGAGTAAAGCAGATGAAGGAAATTAATAAATTGTCAAGTAGTGGTGAATACAAAATATGAAGGAAGGACAGTTGACAGTAATGTACAAGTATGCGGATGATATTCATCATTAAAAATAAAGTATGGATGGAAGAAGTAAATGAAAAATTAAGTGTAAATTAAAAAAAATTAGTTTAAGTATAAATAAAGAAAATTCAAGTAAAGGATTTGGTTTTGAATGTATCATAGGAGGTGTTGAGTTCAATGAAAAATATATAGATATAATAGGAATATTTTGAAGGAAAGAATACAAACAATTTTTTGGAAATCATATAGATTTTCATATAGAAAAAAGCACACTTGTTGAACACCATGGTAATAGGAAAATTGCTTGTGTTGCTAACATCTATATGATTCCTATTAAGTATGAAAATGCATTAGTGATGATTATATTTTCTTTTATATGGGGCTCTAGACTGAATCCAGTCGAGAGGGATTCTGTATATGAAAGAAGAGCAAGGAGGCTTGGGTTTAATAAACCCAATAGCACATGCAGCATCTTTATTTTTTAAACAGGAAACATATTTCTTGAATTATTGGTTATGACATAGGCAGTTGTACGTTTATATAAATGAAAATAAACCATATTGACATTTTTAGTTTCAAACATTGTACATTACATATAATGTGCTATACAGTCTTTCAGTCAAACAATGCATGGCTCATTCAGTTCCTGCTTTCCATTAAACCTTATTCTGCATGTATTTTTACAACAGTTTCCATTTTTTCTATATAATTTGTACCTACCCTTTTCTAAAGATTCCACTTCGGTTCTTTTATCTCTGTTATTATATTCACTACTTCTAGAACGGTTGGTTTAGAATTTCATTTCCATTTTCTAGTAATTGCTTTTTTGGCAGCCACCAGAATTAAACTCATAGCCTTACAGTGTCTAGGTAATTCTGATTCTGTATCACAGTTCAGAATTCATTTCCTTAGTTATACCAATTTGCCTATCCAGTATTTCTGACAGAGTAGTCTGCAGGGAGTTTTTAAAGTCTAACAACTCATTACACTCCTAAAAAACATGTTCCCAATTACCTCTTTCTTCCCCATCACATTTAATAATTGTAACAAGATACAGTGTAAGCAATATGGAGAGAAGGCATACAGTAAGAAGTTTTATAGCTGAATGCGGGTTGTGTATTAAACATTTTTGGGTGGATTGTCAAAAGCAAACCGTAAATGAAGGAGGAGAAAGGGAGGAAAGCATAGATGAAAGACAAGTGGCTGAGGAGAAGGTAAACTGGGTGAAGAAGAAACTGCTGAAGAGCAGAGAAAGGAGAGATGGAATCCACCTAGGAAGAGAGATCATACAAAGGGATTAATAGAGGAAGAGATATCATACAAAGGGATTAATAGAGGAAAGAGTAAATATAAGAAAATGAAAAATTAAAAATGCCCCTCCCCCAACTTAGAAGGAAAAGCAACAATTGTAGAGTGCTTTCAATCAATGTTAGCAATATTATTAGTACTGTAACAAGGAAAGGGATACTGGAAGGGTGTGCTAAATGTGATGTGGATGATACTTTGTTGTAGGATATAAGATTTCTGACAAGTCAAGAAAGACTTCAAACAGAAACAAATATGGGTAGAATTATATAGAACTTAGGAAGTGAAAGTTGTTGTGAAGTTACTGTGTTGTGTTAAAAGTGAAAATACTAGATGTAATGTTGGTATGGATGAGTAGCTTACCTGTTATGGATGGGAGGTGATGAGAAGATGTTTGTAGAATTATAGCATTATATACATATATATAACGAGCAAGGAAAAAGAGAATCTGTTTCATCAAATATTAGACTGGTGGTGAACATGAAAATTGTAAATGTAGGGGGCTTTGTGGCTTAAAGGGGAAGACAAAAAAGAAAGGGAAATGCGTAAAAAAAATTGTATACAGGACGTGGTAATGTAGTAAATTAGCTGTGTGGAGCAAAAGTCAGTGGATTTATAGAAGGGGGTATTTGGATATGAAATTGATTTTGTGTTATCAGAAGGCTTGAGGATAGTAGATGAGATACAGTTGTATCTGCTTTTTCAGACTAAAAGCAATGTGGATGGAGGTGATGGAAGAAAGGGATATATTGAAATAGGAAAGAGATTAAAATAATACATGAGAACATATGGGATGAAATTGAAGAGTGGGAAATATTGCAGATAAGGAAGGATCGTGTAACCAAGAATGACTTCTATAAAAACTGATGTTCTTCGTGTTTCACTGTTGCAGTCATCACACTTGGGTTATCTGCCTGCAGGTAGCCCTCAGTCGGCCCGAATATCAGAGACTTAGTGTTTCTGTGTCGGATGCTATCGCTTCTTCCTTGACATCAGGTCGTCAGGGGTATAAAAACAGGCAGCCGACGCCATTACATCAGTCTTTCTTGCCAAGGAGGAGCCCGAAGCAGAAGCAGTTCGCAAGTGCTGGTCGGCCATTACCTGAATTTTTCATTTTCGAGTTGAATAATCCTGAAGTCTTCTAAAGCTAAGTGCCCCATTGGGGATCCTTTTTTCTTGCTCTAACCGATATCAGGAAAAGTTAACAATTGTCTTGCCTGTGGAAACCAAATACCTCACAGAGATTTTCATTCTTACTATGTCACCTGTTTAGGCCCATACCACAACGTCCCTCGCTGTCGGTTTTGTGCCTTAATGCCCGAACTATTCGTCGTTGGGCTGTCGTTGTCATTAAATTCTTTCACTTTCGATCTCCGTATTCTGAAATGGCTTCGGTAAGCCATCCGACTACCGATCTTCCGAAAAAATGTAAAGATAAAGAGAGAGACAGAATGCATAGGTCCAAAACTGCCGACGACGCTTCCGTTAAGCTAGTCACCAGTACGATGGTACTCAGGCGCCTTTGCAGCCCCTAATGCCCACTTCAGTGGATTCACAGGCTTATGGTGAGACCCATTCGGAGTCCGGTATGCCGCGAGATGCTTCTTCGACTATGGAACCAATGAATGTCTCACCCTTGGATGGGTCCGGAGCCGCTGTGCAGGCACAGGCTTCTGAGGCAGTTTTTTGCTCTACCGATGTTCAAAACAAACCGAAGACTTCAAACAATAACTACCGAGTTTCTTAGGCCCAGAGTATGCCTTATGCCTAGAAAACCGCAGACCAAAGAGCATGCTCAGGCACTCATGCCACAAAAACAAATGCTTAGAATGGCTGAAGACCTTATTATGCTTATTAGGGGAAGCCAGCCTTCCCCTGCAAAGAGACAATCCAATCCCCTTCAGGTTCTACAGACCAGGAGTCCAGTGACTCTGACCTTTCTGATTATGAAGACATGCCCTCATCCACCTATGAGGATTCAGATGCAGAGGAATCCATTCCCTCTGCCTCCCCTCCAGAGGATTTTTCTTTTGGTGAAACCTTGCTTACTTTCAGAGCATTTCCACTGGGAATGCCAAGACTGTCCTTAGTCCAAAAAGAGACAGAGAATTTTTAGAGTTGCCTCAGCACAGGCCTTTAGCTATACCCCCTGTCCTGGATGTTGTAGATGATGTTTTCATGAACTCCAGTCTTACTCCAGACACTTTACCTCCTGCTCCTAGGAAACCAGACAGGTACTACAGAGTACCTGATACTCTCAAGTTTCTTTTCAAGAATCCTACTGCTGACCCAGGGATAATTTCCCAGGGGCCTAAAGGTATTAAGGCTACTGCAGCCAAAAATTCCACCCCGTCTGACAGGGATTCCAGAGCTTTGGACAGATGGAGTAAGAAGGTAATATACCTGGTGCAACTCTTGCTGTCAGGGCATTGAATTGCCAGTTTCATATATTGAAATACCAGCAACATATTATGGAACTTGTTAAACAAAAAGTGGTAACTTTTCCAGATTGCGCAGAAAACAAAATTGCAGGAGTTTATGCACTCTGCAAACCAAGTTAGTAAGCATACTTTGCAGTGTGGCTTTGATGCACTAGAAGCATCTTGCAGGGCAGCAGTCACTGGCTCTGTACTGAGAAGACATGCTTGGCTGAAGGAGCAGACATTGCCAGATCATGTTGAATCTAAATTAGTAGACACTCCTTTGAATAAGGACTGTTTGTTTGGCACCAAAGCAGAAGAGGTTCTTAAAAAGATGGAAGAAAAAGCTAAATCTGTGCAGACTGTTAATGAATGCCTACAAGTGCAACGCCCTAGATTCAGTAGGCATTGCCCTTCAAAACACTGGTCCTTTCCAGCCCCCTCCAGGCCTTCCCAAACAAGACCCAGGGGAAAGGACCACCCAGACTACAGTCTCAGGGTATGCAGAGATCTAAGCAGTGGAGTGCCCCCACCGCTAAAGCAGGGAATGGTAAGCCACCTCCTTATGGAAAAATTCACAATGACTTCTTCACTCTATTTCCCAGCCCTGCCCAATTGCTTGTGCCCCTAGGAGGAAAACTTGCCCTTCATGCAAAAAACTGGATGTCCATCACTCAGGACTGATGGGTCCTCAACATTGTATCCCAGGGATACAAATTTTATTTCTATTCGCTGCCAACCCCAAGCGGGTTTCCAGACCTTCCTCCAAACCAGTGGGCAGAGGCTCAAAACCAAGTACTTTCCCTGCTCAATATCAGATCTATTCAGCCTGTTCCAGTAGAACAGAGGGGTCAAGGATTCTAGTCCAGACTCATCCTGGTACCCAGGAAAGAGGGCTGTTGGCACCCGATCCTGGATCTTTCAATTCTCAACACCTTCCTGGTGATACCAAACTTCAAGATGCTTACCCTGCAACAGCTTCTCGCTATTTTAGCCAAGGATGCCTGGTTAGTCATCCTAGACTTAAAAGAAGCCTATCTGCACATCCCCATAAGGGAGCCATGCAGGAAGTGTTTACGTTTCAGGACAGGGTCTATGCATTATCAGTTTTCTGCACTTCCCTTTGGCTTATCTACTATTCCCAGGGTATTCACAAAATGCCTGGCTCCAGCCATTGCATACTGCAGGCAGAGAAATATCGAAATTTACCCGTCTTTGGATGACTGCCTGATTCAGGCAGACAGTCAGAAATTGCTGCTTCAGCACCTGGCATTTGTAAAAAGCCTTATCACTTAATTGGAGTACACCATCAACGAAAAGAAATCATAACTGATACACAGTCAAAAGATTGTATTCCTGGGAGCAAGCTTGGACACAACTTCCGTGATGGCATTCCTCACTTCAGAAAAACAGATCCATCTGACAGACTACTTAAAACAAATGGGCACCAGAACCCAGCTATCTGCAAGAAAAGTACTGCAAGCCCTAGGGTTCATGGCCTCATGTATACTGCTAATTCCATATGCAAGACTGCATATGAGGAAACTTCCAGTGGTACTTAAAAGTCTTTGGTGCCAACATTCTCAGGACCTGGAAACAGTCATTCCTATCATAATGTGTCTAAGGACAGAGTTCCTCTGTTGGGCAGAAGCATGCAACCACAACAAGGGACTGCCTTTTATTCAACCCCACGCCGCCCAGACTCTGACCACAGATGCATCAGACTGTGCATGGGGGCTCACATGGCTGGCAAATGTATTCAGGGCCACTGGAGCCCAAGTCAAATTCATCTGCACATCAACCAAAAAGAGATGCTAGCTGTACAGAATGCCCTGACAGCTTTCAGATACCTACTCTGTCCAGGACAGCTGCTGATAAAAACAGACAATGCCACAGTTATGCGGTACATCAGCAAGCAGGGAGAACCCATTCTTACCCAGTCTGCAGGTTAGCTATGGCCCTGTGGAACAAGGCCTTGGACATCCAAGTCCATCTGCAAGTTAATTCCTGCCAGGCAAACAAAACTCACTGGCAGACAACTTGAGCAGAAATCTCCAAGACCCACACAAGTGGAAATTGGAGCCTAGCACCTTCAACTTTCTGATTCAGAAATGGGGGACCCCAGAGGTGGATCTCTTTGCTTCCCACTACAACCACCAGCTAAGCAAATTCTGCACCAGGAACCCTCACAGCAGGGCCTGGAAAGTGGATGCCCTATCCTTTCAATAGGAAAACTTCTCAATTTATGCTTTTCCCCCTCTGCCCCTTCTCTCAAGAGTATTACTCAAGATAAAACAAGACAGGCTAAGGACAGTTCTGATTGCTCTGGACTGGCTGTGCCAGCACTGGTACCCACTCCTGCGCAGCCTGACAATGGTGCCACCCTGGCACCTACACCAGACCCCAACCCTGTTTTCTCAGCTGGATGGGCAGATTTTGCATCCACAGTTGCAAACCCTAAATCTTGCAGCCTGGCTTATTCCTTAAATACTACACCAGCAACTCTAAGCAAGCAGGTGCTGGACGTCATTCTTGAAGCCAGAAGGCCCAGTGCAAGGAGATCCTATGTTGAAAAGTGGAAGAGGTATTATTGTTGGATTCAATCTAAAGGAAAGGACACAGCACTGCCCTCCTTATCTCTAGTCCTGGATTACCTAGCAGAACTACTCCACAGAGGCCTATCCTTCTCCGTTAAGATCCATGCCTCTGCCATCTCAGCTCATTACAATACTGAGCCACCTCTATTCTCTCACCCTCTCATCAGACAGTTCCTGAGAGGGGCAAACAACTTAAGGCCACCAAGGAGAGCACCCACCCCCCTGCTTGGGACTTTAACTTTGTACTGGAAAAGCTCACGCTCCCCCCTTTTGAACCTGCTGCTTCAGCAGAGTTAAAATTCCTCTCTTGGGAAAACAGCCTTGCTTCTAGCCATCACTTCAGCTAGAAGACTGTCTGTATTACAAGCACTGATGGCTGTGGAACCCTTCGTTATTTTCCATGCTGACAGGGTTTCCCTCAGGGCTAACCCTTCCTTTATGCCTAAAGTGTTGTCCAGTGTGGCTCTCAACCAATCCATCCATTTGCCAACCTTCTTCCCTAATCCTCAAAATAAAGGGGAAAGGTTATTGCACTCTTTGGATGTGCACAGACAGCTCAGATTCTACCTTGATAGGACTAAGCCTTTCAGAAAATCTGACCAGTTGCTAGTCAGCTTTGCAACGGGCAGAGGACAAGGCCATTTCTAAACAAACCATTTCCAAATGGATAGCACACTGCATCCTTTTCTGCTATAAGTACAATGGAAAACCAACCCCTTTGGGGTCAGAACACATTCCATTAGGGCTACACCTACCTCTACAGCATTTCTCAGGGGAGTCCCTACCAGTGACATCCTGGAAGCTGCTACCTGGAGTTCTGTACACAACTTCACCAAGCATTACTACCTGCCTATCTTTGACAAATCAAGGGCAGGTTTTGCTACAGCAGTCTTGCAAGGCCTGCTAGCCAGCCCCATCTCTTCTTGACTGCCTCCTCCCTTCCTCAGCTTTGGGAATCAGCCCAAGTGTGATGACTGCAACAGTGAAACACGAAGAACATAGTACAGTTGTGTACACTTACCATAAATGTAGATGTTCGAGTATATTCACTGTTGCAGTCCTGGTTTCCCTCCCTTCAGCCCCTTGGTTTTATCTCTCTCTCTCTCTCTCCTCTCTTTGGCTATTCCTACTGGTATTGGTATTTACTTTTTACTGGTGCTGTTTTTCCCACCATATCCTAGCTCCCTATTTGGGGGCTCCAGACATTTGGGACAAGAAAAACTGATGTAATGGCATCAGTAATGTTTTTATACCCCTGACGTCAAGGAAAAATCGACAGCATCCGATGCAGAAATACTAAGTCTCTGGTATTCAGGCCGACTGAGGGCTACCTGCATGCAGATAACCCAAGTTATACCTAGGTATAAATCCCTATGTCACAAGATGGGTTGCCAACTGGCTCACTGACAGAACCCACACTGTGAAAGTAGCAGACTCCAAATCCGACTTCAGACTAGTGACAAGTGGAGTACCACAGGGTTCAGTCCTGGGTCCTTTCCTGTTTGGTATCTACTTCTCTGAAGTACAGGCTAACACAGAAGGTCTTTGGCTAACGAAGTTCGCAGATGACTGCAGACTAGGAGCCGTAATTGAAACGCCTAACTATGTGCACATCCTACAAAAGGGCCTCACTGAGACAGATGCCTGGTGTCAAAGCCATGGCCTCAAGCTCAATGCCAAAAAGTGCATTGTCATCCCCTTTGGTAAAAACTCTGTACCCATGAACTACAACATAGGCGGTAGTATACTTAACACCAAAAGTGTGATAAGAGACCTTGGGACACAGTTGGACAGTAGTCTCTCCTTTGATAATCACATCGCCACAATAGTCAGGAAATCCTTCTACGTGGCACATCTCATCACAAAAGGTTTCTCATCCAGAAAAAAAGGTCATTGTTCCCCTCTACTCATCACTCATTGGACCCATTATAGAGTACAACTCCCCTTTTGGTATGTACCTCACAAGACATCTGCAGCAACTGGAAAGGCTGCAGAAATACCTCACAAAGAGGATTACTGGCCTCAAACAGATGTCCTACGCAGACAGTCTCAAAAAACTCCAGCTTTACTCCATCGCATATCGCCTACTCAGAAGTAATCTCTGCCTAACATACAAAGCTATGTCAAACCCAGAGCTGTTGGACATGCTCGACTTAAAGAAATCCCAATCCCTCAGAGCTACATGCTCTAGGGACCTAAACCTTGTCACCACAATAAACAGAACATGCCGGAGGGATAGATTCCTGTCCCAGAGACTTCCCATACTCTGGAATAAACTACCTATCTATATCAAACAAAGCTCCTCATTAGCACTCTTCAAGAAAAATCTTGATGATTGGATGGAAAATAGGAAATTCACCCCGGGGATCACTTCTGTGGCTCTGCTCGACAGTGGCACAGGAAAATCATTTTCTTGGGTGGCAAAGGTCAAGGTACCTTTTTGGCTGGGCTTGTATAGGCCCCAAGTCTGATAGCCTAGTACCTACCTATGAACCCAAGTGTGATGACTGCAACAGTGAATACACTCGAACATCTACATTTATGGTAAGTGTACACAACTGTACTTTGAGTGGTGGATTAAACTTAAAAAGAAGTATAACAAGTGTTTTGTTTAGTGGCAGGATGATGAAAGAAAGAGAAGGTAAATTATGGGAAATTTTACAGAAATGTATTAGAGAATAATACAAGAGAGTATTATGATTTGTAAAAAGAAATGTTAGATACAGCATGTGCAAATATGTACGAGAATAGAAAGTACAGGTATGCACAACTTAACATCCGGGATAGGTTCTGTCCCATGGAATTTTAATTGAACAGTCTATACTTTGTATTGGGCTTTGCTTAATGTCTGTCTGCACCACTGTTAATTGTATGTATGTCTGCTTGTACACTATAGACGTCAGTGTGGTTGAAAATTGTGCAGAAGGACGTTAAGTGGCACATATCTGTACAAAAATTTCCAGATCAGGTTAAAGAAGAATTTGAAAAAGAAATTACTATTAGTGAATTGGATGAAGTACTTAAAGTAAATGTTTGTGTCATGCCAGATGGTATTCTGTATGGAATGTACAAGAAATTAATGGACTTGCAAAGTGAGTATTTTGTAAATGTATTGAATGAATGGTCAAAGGAAGGGTTTGTTTTTGGCGGTTATGTAGTGGGGTATTAAAATTTAAATTGAAAGATAATGAAATAAAAAATGGAGACCCATCACAATAACATAAATTATAAAATGTTTATGGGTGTAATACAGAGGAGAATGGAAGGAAGGATGAGGGATATTGTGCAAGAAAATTATATGGTGTAAAAAGAAAGGGAGGGAATATCAAGAATAGTTATTGGTTGGAAGAGAAGGATGTAAAACTTATGGTAGGTGATATTAGCAAGCTGTTTAATAAGGTAGGATGATGTGATGCTTTGTGAGATGTTATGGAAAAGTATGGAATATGTAATTGAGTTAGGAGAGTATCTTCTTCTTCTGTTGGCTTTTCCCAGTTAGGGGTCACCACAGCGGATCACCTGTCACCTCGTGATTGGCAGTGGAATTTTACGGTGTTGAGTTGCCAACCCGGCGCCCAACCTTCCACAGAAGGCACACACACTCACACCTAGGGCCAGTTTAGCATGCCCAATCCACCTACAGCATGTCTTTGGGATGTGGGAAGAAACCGGAGCACCCGGAGGAAACCCGCGCGACCACAGGGAGGACATGCAGACTCCGCACAGAAGGCACCCCAGCCAAGGATTGAACCAGAGAATCTCTTGCTGTGAGGCGACAACGCTAACCGCTGCACCACCGTGGCCGCCCTGAGTTAAGAGAGTATGTATGCTAGAAAAATCAGAATAATAGAGTGAGAGTGTTGGTGAATGGGTGGATGATTAAATAAATATGCATGAAGTGTGTCATAAGACCAAGATGTCACATGAGTAGAAGAATACTGTTCACGTTAGTGATAAATACAATAGTAACTGAAGTTGCTTATAAATAGAAAGATGCAAGATATGTGATGCAAAAGATATTGGTAGTTTTGACATGCACTGGCAATGTAGTTGGTAAAATATGGAAGCGCTGGTTTTTCTGAATGGATGTTTAAGACATGGGACTGACCATAAATAAAGATAAAAGTAAGGGTTTGGTTGATGTGAAAACTGGAGTTGTGTACTTTTCAATAAACAAGTCTCTTTGCTAGGAATAAAAATCGGGGAAAAATATAGTTGTGATGCAATTGGGAGGGTTTGATAAATTAACAAAATGTTTTCTGTGAAGGACATATAGATGAGCATTCATGAAAAATGTTGACATTAAAGGGAAAATGGTGTATATGTCAAATGTTTATATGGTATTGGTAAAATATTAAAAGGAAATTGTGCAGTCGGTGTTTCATGTGATGGTTCACATTAAACCTAGTGAAGAGGTGTGTTGTATATGAGTGAAGATGAAGGGAAATTGTGGTTACTAAATCTGGTTGTTCTGCTTCTTTAAACTTAGTGGGTAAAGGGAGAGAATGAAAATGTAATAGTGAGAATGTTTAAATATAAACTCAAAAAAATGAGAGAGGAGATGAGAATAAGGAAAAAAGAAAATGGATATGTAAATGAAATGAAAATTTTTAAAGAAAAAAACTTCACGTGGAAGATAAAAAAAATTAATATAAAGAAATCGAAGGATATGGTTTCATCATGTGATCGGTTTACCTTCATATGTGCGTGATGCACATGAGCGATTGCAAGAAGGTCGAAAGGAAGTTCCCAAATATCCACAAAATCGAAAAAAATTGTCCGAATGTGCAATGAGTGAATGCACATTGGCATTAGCTCATTGCAGATTCTGCATTTTGGGTGCAGATTTCACTGTAGCAGGGATCGGGAGATGGTCCCTTTCCCCACTGTAGTGCGATCTCTGAGTTACTATATTAAAGTGGGGGGGGTGCAGCCCCCCACATGGGTGGTGCAGGGGGGCTTGCCCCCTCCACATTATGATGTGTATTTGCATTTTTTCAAAAATCATCGAATCTGGTTTAACAGATTTTGATTTTAGAACTTTGGTGACGTTCGACGTTACTTTTTTCGCAGTTTTGAGTTGTACAGTAGTGCGATCGCGTATGTCATTACGGCCATAGGAAGATAAACCTGATGAACAGTATTGTGTAAATCTATGGGTAAATTTACCAGAAGTGATTAAAGCCAATAAAATAAGGAAAAATGGTGTCAGGATTACCTATTGAGACTGGTAATATGTCAAAAGTAAGGGAAATATGCCATATAAAAAGAAAGTTGAAAGTGTGTGTATATTTTGTGGGGTGGAAGATACAACAGAGCATGGTTTTTAAATGTAAGAGTGGTGAAATGAAAATCTAGGAAAAAGTTTTGAGACGCATTATTTTTGAGAAAATTAATGACAAAATAGATATTAATATGGTTATGTATGGATATAAGAATAAGAAAAAATAATGAGGACATATTATTTTATGTAATATAGGTTATTTGGAATGAAAGATTGAATGAAATGTTTAATGGGAAATGGATTTTGGCAGATATATTGCAAAAAATTAGATTATGGTTGTGGAGCAAAAAATCAGATTGTGGTTGTGGAAGGAGTGGTGGGTCACTTATGGAAGAATAACAATGAGGATGTTATAAAACTTAGTAAAAAAAAATAGAAATGTGTACATCTGTATCTGTAATACATATTTTTTGTAAATATTTAATGTATTCAATAAAGGACCCTACTCTTTTCGATACATGCTGTGGGTTCTTCTACATTCACCAACTCAGGCAAATTGGGGCTTCAGTTTAATATTGCATCTGAAGGACAGCATACTCAGGACTGCAGCACCCTCCCTTATGCTGCGTTGTAATGTCAGCAGTCCATCCCCCTGCTGTGGGAATACAACCCATAGCCTTTGGCACCAGGCATAAGTGTGCTACCTGTAATGCCACTGACACTGCTTGAACTGAGCAAGAGGTCTGTTTCTATGTTAATATTAAGAATTGAGGGTGATCCTTCCAAGTTTTTCAGGACCACCTTCCCCAAGGTGCAGTAGCCATACACTCAGTGCTACAGTGGTGTGGTATAGTAACAAGGGGGATCCAAAAGCTGACCTCTTGTCAGTATGGAATGAGAGTATCGGAATGGGAAATCCAATCCTGCAAGCTTTCTCATAGCTATTCCCATGCCTTGTCAAGCCAGTTCACTACAAAACATGCTTGGCAGATGTCTACTAATAATTCATAAATGGTTTCTGTGTATGTCTACAACAAGGATGAGATGTTCTTCGTGTTTCACTGTTGCAGTCATTACATTTGGGTAATCTGGCAGGTTGCCCTCAGTCGGCCTGATTAACAAAGTCTTGGGTCCTGTGTCGGTTGCTGTCCCTTCTTCCATGACGTTAGGTCATCAGGGGTATAAAACATGCAGTCAATGCCATTACACCAGTCTTTCTTGCCGCACGGTGCCCGAAGCTGAAGCAGTTCGCAAGTGCCGGTCAGCCGACTCCTGAAATTTTCTTTTTTGTTTCAGAACTGAAGTCTTCAACTAAAAGCTAAGTACCCCGTTCGGGAAACTTTTTCTTGCTCCTTACCGATATCATTAAAAGTTAATAATTGTATTACTTGTGGGAAGCAAATACCTCATAAGGATTTTCATTTGTACTGTATTCCTTGGCTGGGCCCTGACCACAACGTGCCTTGCTGTCGGTTTTGTGCTAAATTTAATCAATGAACTATTAAAAGTCGGTATATTTTTCCTTCTAAATATTTTGGCTCGAGATTTAACTATCCAGAAATGTCGTCTCTTAGCAATCCGACTACCGGAATGCCTAAAAAACGCAAAGAAAAAGACAGAGACAGACTGTTGAGGTCCAAAACCGATGATGAAACTTCTAAGCCAGTCGCCGGTTTGCCAGTACTCAGTGAGGCGCTTTCGCAGCCCCTGATGCACACTACTTTTGATTCACAGGCCTCTACTGAGACCCATTCGGAGTCTGGTATGCTGCGAGATACTTTATTGAACCCGCGGATGTCTCTACCTTAGATGGGTCCAGAGCCGCTGAGCAGGCACCGGCTTCTGAGGGTGTTTTCAGGCCTAAAGATTTGTATGTTAAACCGCCACCATCTTCAAAACTAAGGCCAAAAACTACTACTATGTCTAAAAAACGACGTTTGGGCCACGTGTACAGGCCCCAATGCCTAAAAAACAAATGATCAAAATGGCTGAGGATTTAATTACCTTGATCAGGGGTACCCATCCCCCTCCTGCTAAGAGGCACTGACTATGAATCTTCAGATCAGGTTTCTATTTCTTCTGATTCCTCTTCTGATCAGGAATTATCTATTCCCACTTATGAGGACTCTGATGCAGAAGATTCCATCCCTTCTGCTTCTCCTGAGGATTTTTCTTTTGGAGAAACTTTGCATACCTTAAGGGAACACTTTCATTGGGAGAGTCAGGATTTCTCAGAATCTAAAACGAGACTTGGGGATTTCCTCCTTCTTCCACAGCATAGGCCTTTGGCTGTACCTCCTGTTCTAGACATTGTTGATGTTTTCTCAGAGTCCAGTATGACTCCCGATTCCCTGCCTCCGGCTCCTAGTAAGCCAGACAGATATTACAGGGTTCCTGGCTCACACAAATTCCTCTTTAAAAACCCTACTGCTGACCCTGAAACAATTTCTCAGGGTCCCAAGGGCGTTAAGGCTTCTACTGCTAAAAATCCTACCCCTTCTGATAGAGATTCCAGGGCACTGGATAGATGGGGTAAGAAGGTTTATACGTCTGCAACCTTGGCAATCAGGGCTTTAAACTGTCAATTTCATATGCTTAAATATCAACAGCATGTCATGGGTTTACTTAAACAGAAAATTATGTTGATTTCTGACTGTGTAGAAAATAGTTACAAGATTTATTGCATTCAGCTGAACAAGTTGGAAAACATACTTTGCAATGTGGTTTTGATTCCTTAGAGGCCTCTTGCAGGGCTGCTGTAACTGGATCTGTGATAAGAAGGCATGCTTGGCTCAAGGAGCAAAATCTGCCTGACCATGTTAAAGCAAAATTGTTGGATGCTCCTTTGCAACATGGCAGTCTATTTGGTAATAAAGCTGAAGAAGTTTTGAAAAAGATGGAAGATAAAGCTAAATCTATGCAAACTGTAAAAGATTTCCTACAAGTGCAGCCACCCAGGTTCAGTAGGTAGAGTTGCTCAGGACAAGCCAAACATTCCAAAGGCTCCAAGTTTCTGTTGCAAGGAACTTATAGAACAAAGCAATGGGGTGCCTCCACCTCCAAATCTGGAAGTAACAAGGCACCTTCCTACGGAAAACAGTCTCAATGACTTTCCACTGCAATTACCAAGCACTTATCTTTTGGCCGCCCCTTTGGGGGGAAAACTGGCACTTCATGCATGAAACTGGCGACTGATTACCCAGGACAAATGGGTTTTAAATATAGTATCCCAGGGGTACAGATTTCATTTCCACACTTTGCCAATCCCAAACGGATGGCCAGATCAGCCTCCAAATCAGTGGGCAGAGGCCCAGAAACAAGTTATGTCCCTCATGAATATGGGGGCGATTCAACCAGTACCAGAAAAGGGACAAGGTTTTTATTAAAGACTTTTCCTGGTACCCAGAAAAGACAAATCATGGCGTCCAATTCTGGACTTATCCATTCTAAATACATTAATGGACATTCCAAAATTCAAGATGCTGACTCTCCAACAGTTACTACCTATGCTAGGCAAGGATGCCTGGTTGGTAACTCTAGACTTAAAAGAGGCTTACCGGCATATCCCACTCAGGGAATCTTGCAGAAGATACCTCCGCTTCAAAGCAGGCTATTTGCATTACCATTTCTCTGCACTGCCCTTTCACTTATCTACTGCGCACAGGGTTTTCACAAAGTGCCTGGCACCAGTAATTGCATTTTGCAGGCAAAGAAATATTCACATTTATCCATACCTGGAAGATTTGTCAGATTATGCTTGAGGGGGAGGGGAGATGCATCTGGCAGGGAGATGCATTCAGAGCCAATGGAGTCCAAATCAAATGCACCTACATATCAATCAGAAAGAGATGCTAGCCATACAGAATGCTCTGACAGCCTTCAAGGACTATCTTCATCCAGGACAACTACTGATAAAGACAGACAACACCACAGTCATATGGTACATAAACAAGCGGGGGGTACCCATTCCTACCCCCTTTGCAGACTAGCCATAGCATTGTGGAACACGGCCTTGACTTATCAGATACATCTACAAGCTCAATTCCTGACAGGGAAGCAAAATACTCTGGCAGACGACCTAAGCAGAAATCTTATGGACCCACACGAATGGAAACTGGATCCACAAATCTTCAGCATGTTAACACGCAGATGGGGGAGCCCAGACATAGATCTTTTTGCCTCACCCCAGAACTATCAGTTGGACAAATTCTGCTCAAGAATTCATCACAAAAAAGCTTGGAAAGTGGTTACTCTGTCCTTCAGCTGGAAAAATCTATCAGTCTATGCCTTTCCCCCCTCTGCCTCTGCTCTCCAAGGTCTTACTAAAAGTCAAATAGGAAAAAACAAAAATGATTCTGTTTGCTCCAGACTGGCCTCGCCAACATTGGTACCCGCTCCTAAGTAATATGTTGCACCTTCCTCCGCGGTACCTGCCTCAGACACCTTACCTACTGTCTCAGCAGAACTATCAAATTCTGCACACTCAGCTCCAAACTCTGAATCTTGCAGCATGGCTAATCAACTAATTTCACCAGTTACATCTCTCAGCAAACCTGTGATAGATGTCATTTGGAGGCTAGAAGGCTTAGTACTAAATCTTATGCTGACAAATGGAAAAGATTCTGTGCCTGGAACCAAGCACAAGGAATAAACACAGCAATGCCCAATATTCCTCAGATTCTGCAATACTTAACTGAGATGCTTCACAAGGGCCTATATTTTTCTTCCATAAAAATCCATGCCTCTGCCATTTTAGCTCATTACAACACAGAGCCTCCCCTCTTTTCTCATCCTCTGCTAAAGCAGTACCTCAGAGGGGCCAAAAATTTAAGACCTCCCAGGAGAGCACCAACTCCTGCATGGGACCTCAGTTTTGTTTTGGAAAACTCACTCTACCTCCTTTTGAGCCAGCTGCTACTGCAGACCTAAAATTTCTCTCTTGGGGAACAGCTTTTCTTTTAGTAGTCACTTCAGCTAGAAGGATTTCAGAACTACAGGCTCTTATGGCAGTGGAGCCTTTCATTATCTTTTACCCGGATAGGGTGGCTCTAAGGACCAGTCCATCCTTTATGCCTAAAGTGATATCTAGTGTAGCCCTTAATCAGACCATTCATCTGCCAACTTTCTTCCCAAATCCACAGGACAAGGGTGAGCAGATTCTGCATTCATTGGATGTGCACAGACAACTAAGATTCTACTTAAACAGAACAAAATCTCTAAGAAAATCTGAGCAATTACTGGTGGCATTTGCTGCAGATGGAAAGCCTATTTCAAAGCAGACTATTTCCAAATGGATAAGCTATTGTATTCATTTCTGCTATATGCACCATGGTAAACCTGTCCCCAAGGGGATCATATCTCATTCCACCAGGGCTGCATCTACTTCTGCAGCCTTTCTCAGAAGGGTTCCTACCAGAGACATTCTAAAAGCTGCTACCTGGAGCTCAGTTCATACATTCACCAAACATTACCATTTACCTCTCTTCTCTAACTCTAGAGCAGGCTTTGCCACTGCTGTCCTGAGGGACCTTATAGCTGCTCCTAATGTCGTATAAATCCATCATCCCAACCATAGCTTTGGGATTCTTCCCAAATGTAATGACTGCAACAGTGAAACACTAAGAACATAGTACAGTTGTGTACACTTACCATAAATGTAGATGTTCGAGTGTATTCACTGTTGCAGTCCTGGTTACCCTCCCTCCAGCCCCGTTTTTTCTCTTACTACACCTCTCATTTCTGTTACCATCTTTAAGAGCCTTTTTGGTGCATTTGCTTGGCGGTATATGTTTTGTGTTTTTTTATTCTACATATATATATATTTTGCTCCCCATTTGGGGGGCACCTGACATCGGCAAGAAAACTGATGTAATGACGTCGGCTGCATGTTTTATACCCCTGACGACCTGACGTCATGGAAGAAGGGACAGCAACCAATGCAGGACCCAAGACTTTGTTAATCAGGCCGACTGAGGGCAGCCTGCCAGCAGATTACCCAAATGTAATGACTGCAACAGTGAATACACTCGAACATCTACTGTACTTTTTCATCACTGGAGGAACCTTTTCTGTGATCTGTTTGCATTCTTTACAAGTATTAAGTGCAGCAGCATATTTTCCATCTAGTGCACTAGTGGTCTTAAGGCTCTTTTATGCCTTCTTCCCTTTACCCCTTGTAATGAAAGTATTGCAGAGAGCAATATTGTGCAAGGTCAAAGTCATTCTGTTTACCTCATGTGGCATTAGCAAGTGTGGCCTCCTGCGTTCTGCCCTCATGTCATAAAGAAACGTCTCCTCCTAGAACTTCATCCAGGTCCTATGTCTCACCTGCCCATTAAGCCTCACCTAGACCTCCTGTCCTTCAGGTTAACTTCATGATTTCTCCAGTTCCAGGGACCCCGCTTTACCCATACAATCTGGTCCAGATCTTAAGGGTAGCTTAGAAACTTTCACAAGAAAGATGTACAAGGACAGATAGTTAAAATACTCCACTTGAGATGCAGATCAAGGATTAGATCATTTTACAGCTCCTGTACCTGCAATCATTCAGTTCTTAGAAGAGATGTTTAACAAAGGCTGTTCTTTCTCCATACTAAGAATCCACTTTTTTTTTAAATTTCATCAAGAGTTTAGGTATGCCTCTGGGACTTCCAAGATGGTTGCACATTGAGTAACAGCTTAACTCTAGCTCTCCCAGTGTGAAAACAGAAACAAAACAGAAAAGGCTACTAGACTTTTGTATTTATGGGTAAATTTCAGTAACTGGCTAGTGAGTATGCTGCCCTGGATGCCAGAAAAAAATAAATACAGAGCACCTGGAAGGAAATTAGCTACAAAATGTGAGGAAGAAACTCTGAAAGATCAGCAAAAAGCAGTGCAACCGCCAGACATGACTTCCAGTAATGTACAGGAAGATAAGACAACTGCGCACATACCTGTTTAAAATAAATGAAATACTGATGGAGTATATCAACACAAACAACAAAATGCTGGAAAAATGGAAGACATTTTAAATAGATGTTCAGATGCGGTGGTAAAGCTGCAAAAATCAGAGTTTGAAATGAAGAAAATGCTGGCTGGATATGAGACTGGCTCAGAAAGAGGTGTTTCAAAAAATAGAATTAGAGGACAGAGCATGTAGGGATAACTTGAGATTTTCAGCTATACCAGGGAAACTGAAAGGGAACTGACTACATTAATTTTATGAAAGCACAAATAAGCAACTGGACTGGTATTCCACAGCAAGGATTGTTAGTTAAAAGGGCACGTTGTGTGTATGCTCCATACCTAACTATGAGAAAGCAGCCTAGGCCTTTAATAGTAAATATGCAATCCTACCCGTAGAAGGAGTTGATTCTGACAAAACTATGACAGAAGGGCAAAATACTAAAAGTGGGAGACAGCAGAGTGTTTGTGGAGAATGATTATTCCTTGTACACCAGGCAGAAGAGGAGCACATTCATTACACTATTCAGGGAATTGTTGAGATGCAAGTGTGAGATTCAAACTGCTGTACCCAGATGTCTTCAAGTTGTTCTTCCCCGGAGGGACAAAATCATTTTTTGATGAAGTACATGCCAAGGAGGAAATCCAAAAGTTTGTCCAACAAAAAGTGAGCTGTGAAACAGTAGGAGATTCTACTTGGTTCTTTATGTAATAAAGACCACAGAGAGACTACCTGTGAAACAGTTTCTACCGTTTCAATGGAAAATGTTGACAAGAAGGGAAGGGAGCACGAGAGTTGACTAGAAGAATCGAGAGTACATTGGAAATGAAGCAGAGACATGATTTGGAAGATGGAGATGAAGATGAACAGTAATAATACCAGTAACTTAATTTGGGATTACAATGCAATAATAATATTTGTGAAATATGACAGAACAAGAAAGTCAGGAAATTTAGGATTTTTTCAGAATTTGTTGGGCTTGTATGGGACTCTAAAGTATATGCCCTACTTCTTGTCATTAATGTTCGTAAAAATGCTTTGGGGAGGGGAAGAGAGGGGAGAAAGTTAACTGTAAATAAAGAAAACATTTTTTTGTCTTATTAGTACTATTTTTGCTATAAAGTAAAGTTTTATCAGTTAATTATAAGTGTAATGGGATTTGTAAATAGGTGCTGCTGTTTTTTCCCTTTCTTTCCCCCTTCTCTTTCTTCAGTTATAAGAAATGTAGAGACTTCAATGTAAAAATAAAACTGGTTAAGAGTATGACAAAAGAAAAATTAATGTGCTTTTTCCTCATTCCTGCATGGGGAATTGACTGGATTAAGAACCTTAGATTGATTCACTAACTAAGAGAAAGCAAGTAAATAAAAAAGAATATTGAATATTATGAGGCCTTTTGTGTAGCAGATCAATGTATGCTTAGTAGCAATTCTGTATCTGGCCATCATGTCTCCATAGGAACAATATGATAGAAATTAGCTGTCTGGTTCTCATGTTTCCATGCAGACAACCAGATTAAACGAAATTGGTTGCGGTCTGGTGGAGAGTGATTGGCTGGAAGGGAGAAATATAGAATATAATCATTACTCAGGACATTGTGATGGCTGCATCCTGATCAGTAGTTTAATTTCAGCTCTCTCAATGTGAATAAAGAAAATGAGAAATAAGAGTCCGTAATGTCCGCTTGGGTAAAATTCAGTTACTAAGTAAGAACAGTGCATGGATTCTAGCAAAGAATACATGCAGAGAACCTGAAAGAAAATCAACCAGAAAAGCTTGAGATAGAAAAATGGCTAGGAAGGATCCTGCCACTATTCAGCATAAAGCAGTTCAGCTTTGGTACAGGAGATGGCTTCCAGTAATTAGATGAAAAAAAACAAACTTACTCAGAGGTGATTAAAATTATTGTAGCATTGAAGGAGTATATCAACTCAAATGACAAAAAGCTGTAAAGAATAGAAGGGGCTTTAACTAGTTATTCAGATGAACTTGATGAAGCTACAAAAGTCCAGAGGTTGAAATAAAGAAAATGCTGGCTGAGTAATGAGACATCCAGGAAGAATGGTTTCAGAAATTGGTAGCGTTAGAAGGTATCCCATGTAGCTAAAACCTGTGATTTTCTGCTGTACCAGTGAAACTGGAAGGAACGACTATATTAATTTTATGAAAGCACAAATAACCAACCAGACTGGCGTTCAGTGTAGGATTTGTTAATTGAAATGGTAAATGGTGTGCATGCTCCAAACCTGGCCACGAGAAAGCAGCCAAGACCTATATTAGTAAATATGCAATCATACCAGCTGAAGGAGTTCATCCTGATGAAACTGTGGCAAAAGGGGAAAAGTATTAAAAACTGCAGACAGCAGTGTGTGTGTAGAAAATTCATGGAGATAGCTGAAATTAAACTGCTAATCATCAACAAGACTTGGCGGGACAGGTTTGTGTCCCAGACTCCCCCCATCTATGACATAGACTCCCTCTCCACGTCAAACAGAGTACCTCTTTACCCCTTTTTAAGCACAACCTGGATAACTGGATGGGAAACAGAAAATATACCCCTGGGATTCCACCTCTGTCCCTACTGGACAAGGGGTATCGGGTGTTGATTTGTCTAAACGTGGGCTAAACTCTTGGCTAGGCATATAAGGGCCTCAAGGCCAATAGCCTAGTAACCTCCTATGGTACACCAGGCAAAAGAGTAGTAAAGTTATCCCAGTAATTCAGGAATGTTGAGAGGTAGGTGTGTAATATTCAATCTGTTGTATGCAGCTGTCTTCATAATATTTTTTTCTGCACCTTTTTTGATACAGAACAGTCTGTGGAAGAAGTAGAACGTTTATCCAACAGAAAATGAGCCAAGCAACTGAAGGAGATGCCTCATTCTTCTGGCAGTGAAGCTCATATGAGAGACTTTACCAGTGAGACCTTCTTCAGTGTTCTTTGGACTTAAAGCAGAGTCTAGTGTTTGCAGATGGGGGTAAACAGGAAGAGTGGTGTGAACACCGAAATTAATGAATAAATGGGAAATTTAACGGGTCTTTATTATATATTCGAAGCTTCAAAATTTCAAACCATCATATGTTTGACAACAAATGAGTGAAACTTGAAACCTCGAATACATAATAAAAAAGTTAAAAAAAATGACCTTAACACTGTGAGTAGGGGGGGGGGCAAGCCTCCCTGCTGCACCCCTGACATCCCCACTACTTAAATATGCCAACTCCAAGACCGCACTTAAGTGCAGAAAAGGGAAATTTTCCCATTCTGCGTGTACGGAGCCATTGCCTTTCACCTTCAAACTTTTCAAAGTTCGATCATATGGTGTCGACCATATGACATTCGAACTTTGAAACGTTCGGCAATAGCGACCTGATTTAACATATCAGTAACATTTGTGAAATACTGCTTTGCAAGAAATAGTGTCTGAGAAACAATGGACTTTTGTTGACTTTTTTAAACTTATGGGTGGACTGTAAAGCATATACCCTTCTCTATATAAGTAATGTCTAGAAAAACACTAAATGGGGTTAAAAAAAAAAGTAATGGCATTTTATCAGTATTTGTATAAAATATTTCATAATATTAACTGCTGATTATGTATTGTAAAGCACTTTTGTGTAGCCATAGATGTTTAGAATGTAAAGGGGGGGTCTTCAGCGACTGTATGTGTTGAATATCTTTAACCAAGTACTTTTTTTAGTTGCAAAAAATATAGGCTTTACAGTATAACGAGAAGAAATACTGGACAAAGTTTGTTAGTATGGTGTTATCTTGGGGATGTAAAAGTGCTCTGATTATATTATCTGTGGAATTAGGATAGTTTCTCTTATTTTTACAACAATGAATGTCTAGATTAATGCCTTTGGCTTCAAATGTTTTTCTTGTAAGTATGCCTGAAAAATAAGACAAGATAAGGAAATATATGAAAAATGCTAAGTTCTTACATCTGCAAAGATTTGAGCTTATTTTCCCCATTAACAGTTGTTCACTGGGAGTGAAATCTGCAGCTGAAGGCAGGTGTATACTCTGTTCTGAGCAAAGTTTACAAAGATTTACTGTTAACTACTTTTACATGAACACAAGCTGCCTGCAAGTGTAAGCAATTATTCTTGAGAGTCTGAAGCATTCTTTGCTGAAGGAAATGCAAAATTTATAGGTATAATGGCAAGCAGTTCAGTGAAAAATAGCTTGAAATTACGGGAAGTGAATAAGAGGTCGCAACAGTAATACTTTAATTGAACAATATACAATTTAATTTTATTTAAGGATAGCCAGTGCACCTTTTCTTAGGGTTAAAAGTTAGTTTTCTAATGGGGTACAAACTGTTTTTCACAGCTGGGAATGGGAATTGAAGTAAAAAACAGAGCACACTTACTGTTAGTGGGAACCCAGGCTATAGAGTGCACTTTAGCATGGTTATCCTTACATTTAGGTTAGGTAATGCCTGTGTGTGCAGCTGTCTATTTTGGGGATTTCCTTTCTGGAGGGTTAAACTTCATTTTTTTGAAGATGTACATAGTTTTGTGTTTTTGTTCTAAGTTAATTGGGGATGGGAATGTTCTGAAAATGTTTTCTGTTTTTTGTTTGAAGGCTTTCATTAAGACAGAATCTTGAATCTTAAAATGTGACATATGTTCAAGTGAAGATGAGAAGAAACAGTTGTGTAAAAGATCAGCTCGCCAAACAGTGTGTACATGTAACGTGAAAGCTGAAAGTGCACATTCAAAAAAATGCATGTGTAATAGGTGGGAACATTAGCTTTTTATCAAAATAGCTATACTATCCGTATTATCTTGGAACATGTATGGCCTTACAGGTATAGACACAGACAACAAGGAAAGAGTATTAAATTATATTAAGAAGTGTACAATGCAAATAGCAATACCACAGGAGAGTCATTTGGAAAGAAAATAACATTTGAATTTGATAAAGAAAGGCTTTTAGGATGGCTGTTCAGCAGACTATCAGGAGCAAAAGAAAAGGGGAGCAATTATACTAATTGATAGAGGGGCTCCAGTTGTAATAGAAGAGGGGGAAAGCACAGTAATGGTAGATTTGTGGTAGAAAGGGGCTAGTGGCAAAGGAGGAGGATTACACTGGCATATATTTGTATTCCACCGAAAACTGCTTTTATGGATATTAAGAGCATGTTTGTATAAATGATCAGCTTTCAGCAGGATATTAATTGTAGGTGGGGCTGGAACTTGATTTGCAATAGTGAGGATGTATCCTGGGGACCTAGAAAGGAAGATGTAACAAAGGAGGGTAGATTTCTGGGGGGGAAAAAAAAAAAACATGAAAATATTTGGTATGGAAGATATTAATTCAGTAGCAGGAACTCACAAGAACTGGACTAGACTAGATAGAAATTACATTTCACAGGAACATGTGCACTTAATTGAAAGTTTTGATACACATCCAATAATTGTTTAGATCATGCAGCAATAAAAATAAAGGTAAAAATGCAGGGTAATGAAATGAAAATGTGACATGCACTTTCCTACCTACTTTTGAGAGAGGAATTTAAGGAATGGGTAGCGGAAATTATTCAAGAGTTAAGGAAGATAGAAACATCTTTGGGATACAATGAAAATGGAGTTTAGAAATAGAGTAGAAATAAATGAAAGATGTGATTAAGAAGTAACAAAAATTACTTAGAGGGGCTGTGAAAGGTTCAGGTGTTGAGGATATGGCTAGTCTCACATAACAAGAGGAGGCCCGAATGCAGAGTGCTACAGAGAAACTAATGGCGTATCTGGACAATGAGTATGCATGAGTTTAGAAAATTTAAATGGCTATTTTTTTGCTAACTTCAGAGCACAAAAGCTTTTAGCACAACTACTAAGGCAACAGAGAGTAGAAAGCATTGTCGCCAAACTTGGGGAGTGTATAATGAGAAAAATAATCAAAAATCCTGTAGAGGTATTAAGAGATTTTTCAGAATTTTTATAAAAATTTATGTAAAAATGTGGAAATGAAGAGCACAAAAGGAAATATTTATGGAAAAATTATGCCAGTGTTAGAGAGAGAAGAGGCTCAACAACTAACCGTTAAAATAGGAGGAGATGAGTTAAAAACAGTGATGAATAATCAATCTTTAGAAAACTCACCAGAAACGGATGCTATTCTTGTGGAATTTAGGGAAGAAAGTGATAAAAATCTGAACAGTATTTTAAAAAGAAGAGAAGCATCAACTTCTTGGAAGAAAGCTGTGTTGGTTGTATTACCTAAAGACTATAAAGACCAGTCAGACACAGCTTTATATAGACCCATTTCAGTTTTAAACCTTGATTATAAAGTGTTTGCCTACATTAACTAAAAGAGTAGTAAATGTGTTGCCAGAATTGATAGATGTGGACCATTGTGGTTTTGTGGAGTGGAAGCAAACTTTTGACAACATTATGCAACATTGATTATCCAGAGGGAAGCAGAACATAAGAAAATACAGATGTTAGTGGGTCTTAATGCAGAAAGGGCAATCAACAAAGTAAGCTCTGGTTTTGAGTAGGACAATGGAAGAATTTGCATTCTCTGATACAGTAATAAGGTTAATTATGTTATATGAAGGATTGGAGGCAATAATTAAAGTGAGAGGGTTCCTCTCAGATAAATAGTGTTTCAACAGAGGAACCAGGCAGGGATGTCCTCTTTCCCCTATATTTCCTTAACATTTAGAGCCTTTGGCAAGGAAAACAAGGGACTCATGAAATTCAAGCATTTAATTGGTATGGTAATCGAGAAAAGTTGGATTTATTTATAGATATTTTTGTACCTGATAAATCCAGAAAATGGCATCTTTCAGTGCTGTTAGAACATTTTGATACAGTTTCAAGTCTTTTTGGGAAATAAAGTTTATGTTTAGGATCTTAGCTTGAAAGTGTTTGCATTTGTATTTTTAAACCCAAAGCAGACAGCAAAGGATTGTTCCTCATGCAGATAGCAAACGGAGGTGTGATGGGGGAAGAATGTCTTTAGTGAGACTAAATGTCTTGGGAGTGTAATGAGTGGGCAGATTTTAAAAAAATCCTTACAGAGTACTCTGTTAGAAGTATTGGGTGAGCAAATGGCTGTAACTAAGGAAATGATTCTTTTGAATTTGGACGCAAGATCTGAATGCCTAGACCTTGTAAGGCTTTAAGTTTAATTATGTTTGCTTCCAAAAAAAGAAAATTACAGGAGTAAACATACATAGAAATGGAATTGTGGGAACAGTTCATGCAGAATAATGTTCAGGAGGAGGAGTGAAGTTTAAAGTAACGTAGGAATTCAGCAATTTATGTAATGTACAACGGATCGTTACAAAGAAGGAAAAGACGTGATGTATAATGTATGTAAATGGAAAAAGTGTTAACACTATTTTTTTTTCTGTTAATGTATGTTTGCGTATGTCTTAAAGTGATAATGTTAAAAAATATAATTTAATTAGACAACTTTCGCTGCCCAGTAGGTCTGCAAATCTTTTTCAAAGTGTGCTTTCCTTCTGAGATCCCCCTTTAAAGGGCCAGCTCCCCATGGAACCTTAATTTTATTCTAGAAAATCTTTTAATTCTCTATTTAAACTAGCAGCAAAAGTGGACCTCGTTTGTTCTGTGGAAAACTATGTTCCTGGTGTCTATCACTTCAGCCAGGAGAATATCAGAACTGCCACCTGTCTCATGCCAGCCTCTGTATGTAGTCTTCTACAAAGATAAGGTGACTAAAAACTAATCCTACCTTTATGGGAAAGGTGGCTTCCAACTTCCACTTTAGTCAGTACATACACTTACTCGTTTTCTTCGCACAATTTTTAAATACAGGAGAATATAAGTTGCACTGACTTGATATTCATAGAGAAGTAAGATATTACTTACAAAACAAATATCTTTATGAAAGATAATTTTCATTTCCTTTCCTCCTAATAAAAACTGTCTTTCGGCTTTTCCCGGTTAGGAGTCGCCACAGCGGAAATCCGGTCTGCTAATGATTGGCAGAGTTTTACGCGCTGGCTTGCCGGGCCTAACGCACAACCTTCAACGAAGGAAGGCCCATTCACGCATGTCGACACACAGAAGACGCTCTAACTGAGAATCGAACGTACAACATCTAACTGTGAGGGGACAACTCTACCGCAGCACCACCACCGCAGTTCCTTTGCTCCTAATAAAGTGGGGCAAATATTTTTTAAGGTTATATCATCTAGATGGCCATTTAACTGTGTCAGGTACTTGTAATATTTCCAGTCACAGTACGTCTAAGTAAACCCATAGCTTACTCTGCTATATCTTAAATTTGTAAAGTAAAGTAATCTGTGGATGCTGTTTGTGCTGATATGACAAGGGGCTTAACTGCATAGTTTTGTGGAACACTTGTAAGCTGGATGTGATGTGAAGGCTCAGGTCTTCCCTTGTGGCTAATTTTCTCCTCTCTATTCTGTAACGATGCCAACCCCCCCCATCTCAAGTAGTACTGTTGGGAGCTCAGTCTTGCTATTGCAGTGTAAGATACCAAATTTATGTAGTTGCCTTAACAAAGGATTGTCATGATGCAAGTTCATATACTACAATTTACCAGCACATAATTCCCTTCCTTATTTTCCTGTCTAGTCTGTACCATCCTAAGGGACATGCCATCGGCCCTACAGGGATCAGCATGAGCTGATGATTTTGTATTGGAAGTAGGTTTGAATATTTTATACTTTCCTAATTTCATAGTCTTTTGTAAACTATTTGAATGTTTCATATGAGAGCAAGGGGAGGAGCTTGATCTAGTGTCTTCAAGGATGCTGACTTGGACATGCTTATGGATTGTATGTCCTGCTACTACAGTGTATGGACTTGATTCAAGAAGATCAATTGTATTGTGTGAGAGGTGGGGCTCAGGCTGAGTTGCACGCAGAGGGTGAATGAAATGCCACGGAATTCAGTGCATGTCGACCCCTATTGATGAGGATGAGTCCACACAAGATGGGAAATGAGAAAACATTACCAGGCAGTAGTATGTCCCCTACACACACACACAATGTACCTTGATATCCTCAGCGGTACAAAATGCAGATCATGCTTAGTCCACTGGAGGCTAATATGGGATTTGCAGGCACAGTGGACAAGGAGAGCTCCTGGGAGCAGCTGATAGCTGCAGGAAGCTAAAAATGTTTCTACTGCAAATGTGTGTTGTGGCTGTTTGGTCATTGTTTGATATTTTTTAAAAATATTAATGCTTGGGGCATGACTCCTAGTATCAGGCCACCTTTGGTACCTCATTATTTTAGGACTCCACTTCTGAGCTTTTGTTTATTGGTTATCTTCTTGCTCCTGCCACTGTTACTGTTTGGGATTTTTTAAAGTCCTAGACCTACTGAGGATGGACCATCCTTATCAGCTGATTTACAATGGAGCTTTTCTCAGTGGCTCACATATATTTTCATCTGTTCTCCTGCTTCTTGAATGTTCTTTCATTCAGTAGATGGTGCTTTGCTTGTGTGATTTTTTTTTTTAGATCAGAAGTATTTATACAGTGTTAAAACAGTAAACACCACATCTGCATCACTTGCGTTCCTGCACACCCCCCCCCCCCCGTGCTTTGCTCAGTTGTTTTGGGTCAGCTGGCAGTGTTAGGGAACTAGTCACTATATCCTCATGTGTCCTGTGATGTTTTAGCATTTTCAACCACCCACCAAAAAATAAAAAACAAATGTAGGAGCTTCAGAACAGAAATTGCCTATCAGAGTGGAAGGAGAGAGAGTATCAGTTAACCCACTACGGGGCACCGCAAAGATTGACGTGGTAACATTTCTCAAATAATGGAAGACTAAAGACTGTATTGAGATCTTGTTGAAAGGTTGACAAATTTAAAAAAAAAATCATCATTAAGCATCTGAAAGAGAGGCAGTGTTGCAATGGTCAATAGTCTACGATGACGAGTCAGCATTTTGGGAGAGGTACATTTTAACTCGTTTTTGAGAATCCATATATTGATGTATAAAGAAAGTTCAGTGCTTGATTGTCGCCTGGCATCTGTAGTAATGTAAGTGGAGTAATGTAACTTGCAGTAATTTGTTCACTATCTTTCTTTCCATCAGGGCAACAAGATGGAAAAGGCTGATGTTTCTTCCTCTCCAGCAAAAGCATCAATGAAGTCAGTCCTTGAAAATCTTGGAGAGCTTTGGGAGCAGGAGCAATATGACACGGAATATAACCTCGACAGTTTTATGGATTCACTAAAGTGAAATATGTATACCTGCCTGGTACAAATGAAGACATTTCACTTTGCTGATATTCAGCACATTTCAGATGCATATACTGAACTTAGCTCAATATGTATTGTAAATAGACCTGTTTACTAAAAGGTCAGGAAGAAATTTGACACTTGAATAGTTATGTATATTTCAGCTTTATTAAAAAAACTTGTTGCAGAAAGATTACATTTTGTAGCCTAGACGATGTTTAGGAAAATAAAATGTTCATATTTGAAGAACATTGCACAAGGCTGTTCTGCTGTGTAGGTTTCCATGACAATATATACACATCAGAAAACCAAAGTGGAAGAGTCTACGTGACATCAAATCATCTGAGGAGGTAGATCCTGCATTATTTTGCACTTCCATACATATTACTGTGTGGTGTTTTATATGATGAAAAATGGAAAGAACAAGAGTTGTTGTTGTTACGGTTATTCCCTGTATGTAGCTGATTTGTGACACTCTGTGACAAATAGTAATCTGTTAAGTGACACCATTGTGGAGACCTGCATTTATAACGTGCCTGCTCCAAGCATCGGGCATTGTTCCTGCTGCTGAACAGTGATGATATCTGCATAGAACATCATTGCACAGTACTCCACTATTTTCATATGTTATAAAAGGAATTTTGCACATGAGAAAATGTTTGTTTTTAAATGAGGTTTTTGTTAACCTTACAGTATGGGCAAGAAGACATCAAGGCTGCAGTGTACAGTAACTCTGAAAACGGAGTGGGGGGAATTGCAAAATAGGTCAGCCTCTAACTGAATTAATTCCTGAAGTACTCTGCTATGTGCATAACTATAACAAATGCAGTGATTTAAACATTGTTTTTACATAGTTGTGTTTTAAATAACTTTTTCTGCTTAAACAGCCAGAAAAAAAGTTTTTCTTATTAAGTTAATATGGCTATTAAAATGGAGCAGATATTATAGTAAAAAGGTTGCAACCATTTCTTATGCCCTCTTCAGAAGGGTTTACTCCATTTTCTTTATTTTATACATCTAGAACAGTGTAGCTCAGAAGATAAAATATTCTGCTTAGATATAAACCTGTCAAATATTTTATTAAATATAAACCGTAAATTTAAGTTCAGTGATCAGGCTTTTAGTGTTATCATGACTGTTTCACAAGAGTAGCTGTTTTGGAACTACTGTTTCAATGAGGGGGTGTGGGGACTGATCTGTAGGCTACAGATGAGTTATGTTAACTGTCTTAATCATTGGGGGAGCAGTATGTCAACAGGATCCCCAGCAGGTACTTGTATTTACTTCCAACACAGGAAGAGACCAGGCCAGAATCGTGCTTCAGCAGCTCATTACCTAATGTATGGAAGCTTTGAGACAAGTTAAAGTAACTGGTAAGAAATATGTACATAAGTATTTATTTTATGAAGTTTTAAGAAAGAAAATAGCCTGCATATTATCTGTCTGAAGCAGCTGCCAGTGAATTAATGCAGGTGATATCTGTACTTTTCCTAATAGTAAAAATTTATAACTTTTTTATACAGTGTTGAACAAATTCTCAGCATTTCTGTCTTGGCAAATTGACTGTTGAAAAACTGCACTCATCTGCATTCCGTTAACCTAATAAAAGGGAACGTAGAAGTGATTTTTTTTTCTTTTTTGAATTGCATATGTATCATCGATTCATTATTTGTTAAAGGTCTATTTAATCACAGTGCACATTCCAGTAGTGCAAACCAAATGAGTTTTGAAAGTAGTGCTTTTTTGGGTGTGTGCTTTACTTTTAATATTTTCAGTAATCTTTCAAATAAGCCGTCATAATAACAATGCTTTATTTCACATATGGCACAGTCACAAAAAAATAAAAAGACTTGTCTTGATTAAAACATCAATTAAAAATATTTATCTTCGTGATATATGACATTATTTTACATCACCATGACATTTACAGTGCTGTACTAACAAGTAAATTTTGACTTGTATTTTCAGCATTCCAGCCGCTTCACTCTAAAACAGAGATCTAGTAGAAAGTAAGGTAAATATAATTAAAGAATGAAAAGGTATAAACTCAGCTTTAAAAAATGTACAGTTTACTGGGAAGACAGCACCCATCAATGTAGTTCTTTCTCGAATTATCATGCTTCCCATACTTAGTGGACAGTCTTTGCAGATCAGTAATTTTTAGATAATTTAACGTAGTGGTCAGCTTTTGTCTCTCCCAACCACACGCCTACAGTATTTCTACTGTTAGCATAAACAATCAGTCCAGTTATAGCCTTCTGAATTCTAGTGCAGCAGTATTATAGTTATTAATTTGCATAGTTATTGGTTCTAAGGATACAACTCGTATGCATATGAGTAGTAGCCAACCAAAGTAAACCAACTGCACTCTTTTAAACACTTCATTCTGATGTTGTTAATCTTCGTTCATTCCTTACTGATGGGTTATCGGTTCCATCCTCGGAACCGAGCTGGCCAATGTCAAGCTCTCGTCAGTCAAAAACTCTTGAGCCAAGGTCCTACCCAGAATGCTCTACTCCCTGTTACCTCAGATCTTGTTTGCCGCGTTGCTTAACAGCCTTGTCAAGCCACTCTCTCAGCTAAGTGTCTAATTTTTTGACAGTTTATGTATTATTACTCTAAAATTTTCTCAAAAGTTTATTCTAATATTTTCCTACACTGTCGCACACTTTAGACCATCTCCCTTTAGTCCTTTCCCTTTATTACCCTCTTTTCTTACCTTGTGGTAGTTCTCCATTACCATAGTTTGCAATCCTTCCTTTTCTCTTTTTACCCTTTTCTTGGGTAGCCATTATTCTTCCTTTTGATGCTATGCTTCTCCACAACAGCTATGTCAGATAAGAAAAGTTCCTTTGGTTTCAAGCAGTGCAAGGATTGCGGCTGTAAGTTACCGCTTTCCGATGGCCATGACTTGTGTGTCTACTGTCTTAATGTCTCCCACTTGACTGTAGATTCTCCATGTGGGATCTGTAAAAACTTCTGTACCAGGACTCTCAACGAGAGGAAGAATAAGTTCATTTTGAAAGGTCTCCTTTCTCTGAGGCTATTTCTAGGTCGGAGGGCTCACCCCCTCCTGTTAACCCCCCAAAAGAGGCATTCTTCCTCTTCTTCATCAAAGTCACTCCCTTCTTCTCCCTGTGGAGATCATAGGGAGTCCACTCACAAGAAGGTGAAATTGATTACTACTCCAGCGCTGCCATCTGTGACCCTGTCGGCTCCAGGCTCAGCACCGCCCCAAATAATCCTGACTACAGCCATGTCTCCTTTATTGATATTGGCACCGGAGCTTCCGGTGCAGACAACTGTGGTTCCGACAGTTCTTTCACAACCCTTAACACCATCAATATTGGTTCAGTCCCCTTCGTGACCATTGGTACAGTCACCTTCAGCTCCAAGTATGACTCTTCTGTACTCCACAGCACAGACGTTTTTGGCACCAACATGTACTTTGGTGCAGTCCTTCTCGGCACCGTCCTTATAGCCGGTGCAGACACTTTCCACTACGGCACCATACCCTTCATGGCAGACCTTTGACTTTACGATGCAGACACCTTCAGCTACCATGGCACCGACATCTTTGGCGCAGACTTTTTCTACACCGTTTTCTTTGGTGCAGACTTCTTCGGCTCCGAGCTCTGCACCTATTGAACTAGCAAGGACCAAATATTCTCCTTCACTGGATCCTTTTGCAAGCAGTTAGTATAGTCCTTTCCTGGAAAGGCCAGAATCGCCATCAGCCTTCTCCATGAGGTCAACCAAGAGTCTTTCTGAGCAGGATGTGTTGCGACTTGTTGACCAGTTGCTTGTGGCCAGAGGTCTCTCTCAACTATCGAAGTCCACGTTCCCTCATTCAGGTAAGCGTATTTTGCCTCAAACCCCAACGTATACTCCTTCGACGTCTGCTCTAGTCTCGAAGCCTATTACCCCAACAGCAGCTTCCCTCCCTCTGACTCTATTAGTGGATCTCACTTTGAAACCAGAGTCTTTCTTGTGGCCCTGTGTGCACTGGGCATCGGGCTGTTCTCAAGCCAGTGGCTGTGCCGTTGGGGAGGGCATTCCTGGCTCCATGCCGATTTTTTTTCTATGGCACCTTCCAGGGGTGCTCTCTCTTTCTCTCTCTTACGGTTCACGGTCCCCTTGAGACTCCTAGTCTGGGGCAGGTTCGTCGAGGTGTGGTCTGACCCTGGTTCAGAAGTTGTCGTGCTCTCTTCTGGGCTCCCATCCCTCCTTGGTTGGACTAGCCCTCCAGGCCATGGAGAGGGTGCTTGCCTCCGCTGGCAAAGCACATTTGTCGGAATCCTCTCCCCCTCTGTGCCGCAGCTGCCACAAGCTTCAACCCCGGACACTGGGCACAAGAGCTTCAAGTTTCTCCTCAGGAGACCCCCTCTTTGCATTCTTCCCCAGAACTTCCCACTGAGGAAGCGCCCCGCAAAGCATCATGCAAACAGAAGCACATGGACTCCACTGAGGAGTCATTGACTGAAGATATGGATTTTGGTGGGCAAGGGTCCCCACAGTCACCCTCTGATGAGATGTCCTTTGGTGACATCCTTGAGATCCTTAGAGGGGTGACTGGAAGCCCTCTAATCCTTCCTTTGAGGAATCCGTATTCCTGCAAGCTTTTTGTGCCCAGCCCCCTACCTCCTGGGTCACCCCACCTATAGATGAGCTCATCGTGCAGCGTGCATGGAAGGATCCTGATACCATGGAAGCGATACCCAAGAGGCCAGACAAGATATTATCTCCCCCCGCGGAGCACCCCCACTGGTCACATGGTCTCCCAGTAGACACTATGGTGGTGGCAGCTGCTACTAAGAAGGATTTGGCAGAAGGGAGACAAACTATCCATCCGCCCAACATGGAATCCCGGGCAATTGACAGATTAGGGAAGCGCGTGTTTGCTTCATTGACCTTTGCCGTAAGGTCTATGAATTATTTGGCACAATTTACCATGCTTCAGCGAGATCTTATCAAACAGCTCTCTGAAACCTTGGCAGGAGCAGTTTCTGACAAAGTCTATGATAACGTGGCTTCTCAGCCAGCCTAGAGTCCATTTCCAACTCTTCCATGTGTCTTATTTCTCACAACGGAAGGGGCGGCTAGAGGGGCAGGCGCAGGTATAGTCACCGGATATACTTGGATGCGCCTTTGTGACTTTGCGGACTCCTTTAAGGCTTCCTTCATGAATGCCCCCATAGAGGCTGCTTCTTTGGCCCTAAAGTCAAGGATATGCTAGCACGGTGTGAACAAGATGGCAAGACCTTGTCTGCCCGTTGGTGCCAGACACTCCACTCCTCAGCGATTCTATTCCAGAAATCAGAGGAGCGGAAAGATCTGGCACAAGAAATCATAGGGTTCTTTCCGGGATACACGTGCCAAGTTTTTCCCTAGAGGCCGAGGGGGAAACTTCAATGGAAGACGCTCCTTTCAGGGCAGAGGAGGTCTGCAAAACCGGGGTTCCACAGATTCTTTCTCTGGCCAAACCCTATCAGTGCTGCTGAAGCGTTGCCCAACTGCTCACCTCTGGAAGTGGTCAAGAGTCATTTCTCCTTGTACCCTGCTGCCTGGCAAAAGATAACCAACTCTTACGCACAATGGATTATATACAGAGGCGATCACATCCCCTTCCATCTTTGCCCAGTCTCATCAAGAGTGTTACCCGACGTCACACCCAGTCAAAGAGAAACAGCAGCACACTAAATCAAAAAGCTTCTACAAAAAAAAGTCATCCAGACATTCCCCTCAGACCAGATAGGATCTGGATTTTACTCGGTACTGGAGACCAATTCTGGATCTCAGTACACTAAACAAATTTGTAAAAACAGAGAAATTCTGGATGGTCACGGTTCAGTCTATCCTTCCTCTTCTGGAAGAAGACAATTTGATGTGCTCTGTAGATCTTCAAGATGCGTATTACCACATAAAGATGGACAAACGCTCAAGAAGATACCTCCACTTCCATATAGGAGCCAGTCACTACCAGTTTTGAGCCCTGCCCTTCGGTCTCTCTACAGCCCCCAGAGTGTTCACAAAATGCATGACAGTGGATGTTAAGTTGTTTATCTCGCCTTCATTCTTGCTGGATGGGTTCGGCTCCGACTCGGCCACTCTAAAAGCTCGAGAGCTAGTTCCACCGGCTTGAGGCTCCCCTATACCCCACAATGCTAGGCGGTAACTCCTCAGATCTCGTTTGCCGCTATAGAGATCGAGGTGCTTTTCAACCGGCTCATCAGGTTAGTTTTAAAAACTAGTTATTATCTTAGATAGACCCCCTTTTAAGTTAGTTTTTCTTCATAATTTTATAAATTAGGTAATTTCCTTCCATTCCTAGTTCAAATTTTCCCCTTTTTTTCCTAAACTCACTAGAGTTCTTCCCTTGGGCTTTAGGCCCAGTCCCTCCCTTCCTAGTAGTTGGAGTGACTGTGTTTTTGTAGGGATTTAATTTCTAAATTACTTATAATTTAATTTAATTTTTAATAAGTGTAATCGGTGTGTGTGTGTGTGTGTGTGGTTACACTTTTTTTTCTTTAGACATGTCTAAGGAATCAAAGGTCTCAGGCTTTAAGAAGTGTGACTCGTGCTGTCAGAAGATGTCTCTGACAGACTGTCACACTTCTTGTGTATACTGCATGGGACCTTTGCACCTGCAGGACTCTTGTGCTGTTTGCCATGGCTTCAGCCCTAGAGTCCTGCAGGAGCGTAAAAATAAGCTCATTCTAAGGGGCTTATTGAAGCCTGAGGGTCCCCCGACTCAATCCTCGGGGAAACCCTCGAAGCCTCCCAGACCTTCAGCTCCGGTCTCTGAGTCGTCTTCTGGGGCTCTGAAGGCTGTTCGAACATCGGCTCCGGCCGGAGCCGATGACTCTCGAACTCATGTCCCTAATATTTCCTCGGCTCCGGCGAGTCGGCTCCGATCAAATTGTCGGAACCGACCTCCAGAAAAAGGTCCCGATCACCATCTATCGGCTCCGTTCATTCGGCTCCAGCATCACCATTGCTGTCTGAACGGAGCCATAGATCTCACTCCTGTAGGTCGTCGAGACTATCAGATCATGACCTTCAGAGGGTAGTGAGTTGACTTCTTAAGTCCGAGGCACTGGCCCAGATGCTTCAAAGTCCGACTCAACAGTCGAGGACTAATCCCATCACTCAGAATGTTCCTCCTCTGACTCCTTTGAGTTCAGAGCCGGGGCGGCTCGGACCCGAGACTGTGGTGGCGTCGGAACCGATACCGTTGTCTTTGGTGCCATCGTCTGCTCCGATGTCTTCCTTGGAAGAATCTCGGCGCCGGACTTCCCTCATCGGCTCCGACGGGGTGAGTGGCATCGGACCCTTGTCCGACCCCGCTCTCCCTCTCGGTGCTTCGGCGCTGGTGAGTTCGGCTCCAACATCGGCCTCGGAGCCATCACTGTCGGTGCCGGGGGAAGTTTTCAGCTTTTCGGAGCGGAGACCTCTGGCTCTGCCTGACAGGGGTGCCTTCAAGGTCATGAGTAGCGTGTTAGAACCAGGTTCAACTCCACAGTCAGCTCCATCTGCCCCTCCCTCCATGGTGCCTCCGGTGATTTCTGCTCACTCTCTCATCCCGGATCGTAGAGAGCCAGCTCCTCAAGTATCCCCAGTGGGGATCTCCTCCTCTTCCAAGGCCTCTCCTGACCCGGTAGGAGAGCCCCCTAGGAAGAGGCAGTGCAAGAGGAAGCACATTGACTCCCCTGAGTCTGTCACCTCTGACACTGATTTAGAGGATTCTGAAGGTTCCCCTCGTTCCCCCTCTGAAGATGTCTCCTTTGCAGACATCCTCGAAATCTTAAAACAGAGGGGGAATTGGCCAGCCCTCAATCCTTCAGAGGATGAATCGGTGTATCTTGAGGCATTTGGCTCTCGCCCTTCCACCTCCTGGGTGTCCCCTCCCTTTGACCTTCTCATGCAAGTGGTGGCAAAGAAGGCCTGGACGGCTCCTGACTCAGTGGAACCCACCCCCAGGAGACCATCAAAATTTATCACTGCCCCCAAGGACAAAGAATTTTTAACCAAAGGCGTCTCTGTTGATGCTATGGTGGTGGCTGCGGACACCAAGAAGGAGTTAGCTGATCCTTCGGTGCCTGTTCATCCTCCTAACAAGGAGTCTAGGTCTATGGACAGGTACGGGAAGCGGATGTTCTCGTCAGCGACCTTTACTATGCGCTCGCTGAATTACCTGTGTCATTTCACTCATCTTCAGAGGGATCTGCTCAAGGAAGCGAGCGAAATGTTAAAGGACCCAACAGCTGCGGGTTTTCAGGATAGGATGAACTCTCAGCTGGCGACCCTTAATTCTATAACTAACTCCTCCATGTGCCTCCTTTCATATGCGGCGGATGGAGCGAGTAGAGCGGCAGGTACAGGTGTGGCCTTGCGTCGGCACGCCTGGATGCGGCTATGTAACTTTGCGGACCCTTTCAAGGCGTCCTTCACTAACTCTCCTTTTGATGGATCATCCCTCTTTGCTCCTCAAGTGAAGGAAACCCTGACTAGGTGCGAGACTGATGGCAAAGCTCTCTCTGCCGTCGGAGTCCATTTTTCTACTCCTTCTAGGCCTTACCCCAAAGGCCAGAAGGGGGGAAAGATGTGGTTCCGCAAACAATCTCAGGGAGATTTGCCTGACGCACAGAGTCGATTCCCCTCTAGAGGCAGAGGGGGGAACAATAATGGTAGACGCCGTCCTAGAGGCAGAGGGGGCCCGCAGAATCAGGGCAGTTAAGAAACCTTTTCCGACAAGCCCTTTCAGCATCCCTGAGGTGTTGCCCGACTGTCCACCTTCGGAGGCAGTCGGGGGAAGATTATCTCTGTACCCAGAAGCCTGGCTATCCCTAACTCAAGACAAGTGGGTACAGTCTATCATTTCCGAAGGCTACAGAATCCCATTCTTTTTCATTCCAAAGCAATCCAAAAAATCCCTTCCAGACGTTCCACCCAGTCAAAGGGAGCAAGCAGCACTAGAAATTTCAAAGCTGCTTGCAAAAAGAGCCATTCAACCAGTTCCAGCAGATCAACAAGGATCCGGAATCTACTCCAAATTCTTTTTGGTTCCAAAGAAAACAGGGGACTGGAGACCCATTTTGGATCTCAGCAACTTGAACAAGTTTGTCAAGAAAACAAAATTCCGGATGGTCACGCTGCAGTCCATTCTACCCCTTTTGGGGTGGGACAACTGGATGTGCTGAACAGATCTCCAGGATGCGTACTATCACATCAGAATGAGTCGACGCTCCAGGAGATTCCTCCGCTTCAGGCTGGGAACCATCATTTCCAATTCAGGGCCCTGCCCTTTGGACTCACTACAGCCCCCCGAGTGTTTACCAAATTCATGGCAGTGGTCGCCTCTCATCTGAGATGACAAGGATTCCAGGTGTTTCCGTATTTAGATGACTGGCTCCTTACAGCCCCCACCAAGCATCTTTTCCTTCTTGCCAGAGACTACACTTTTCACACATGTCAAACACTAGGCATTTCAATAAATTACGAAAAGTCTGTCTTGTCACCTTGTCGTGTTATTACCTTCATAGGCGCAAATCTAGACACAGTCAACATGTCAGCCAGACTCACAGAGCAGAGAATAGCAGACATACACAGACAGGTCTCTCTTGTCTTGCAGAGCAACAAAGTCAAAGCCAGATTGATCCTGAAGGTCTTAGGGATTATGGCGGCAGCCATCCCTCTTCTACCATTAGCTCGCTTCCATATGAGAATCTTACAATGGATGCTCTTCACACAATGGTCTTTCCAATGACTTCCAATGTCCCATCCTATTCGGATAACACAATCGTGCAAGAATCATCTCTCTTGGTGGATCACATCTCCCCAGCTCTTCCTAGGGAGACCTTTCGTCCCTTCTCCTCCGGTTGCTACAGTGACAACGGACGCCTCCCTGATCGGGTGGGGGGGGGCATTACCAGGGCAGGACGGTCCAAGGCATGTGGCAACCTTTCGAGTGCCACTTGCACATAAATGTCCTAGAGATAAGAGCAGTGCTTCTAGCGTTGCAAGCCTTACAAGACTCTCTTCCCAAGGGAACTATAGCAATTCAGACAGACAATATCTCTGTAGTGTGGTACATCAACAAACAAGGCGGAACCAGATCTTACCCCCTATGTCGAGAGGCACTCAGACTGTGGCAATGGGCGATTTCTTCTCAGCGGTTTCTGTTAGCAACGCACATTCCCGGGAAGTCCAATGTGATTGCAGACAAATTGAGCAGAGTTATTCTCATGCCTCACGAGTGGTCTCTGAAGAATTCAGTGTTGGAGAAAGTTTTTCGAAAGTGGGGCCGGCCTTGCTACGACCTTTTCGCTACCCCCCAAAACAGCAAGTGCGATGATTTCTTCACCCTCTTTCCCCAACCAGGCCACCCCAGCAGAGATGCTCTAGTGCACGATTGGCCCCGGGGACTTCTGTATGCTTTTCCTCCCTTCCCACTGATATCTCAGCTAATACAGAAAGCCATCGCTCAGAAAGCTTCCATGATCCTCATTGCCCCTTACTGGCCTCGACAGGTTTGGTTCCCATTTCTCCACCGTTATCTATTGGAGCAACCTTGGCATCTGGACCCAGTTCCAGACCTCTTGACCCATCAGTCGGGTCAGTTGCACCACTCCCTCCCTTCTCTGAACCTCACAGCGTGGTTCCTCCAATTCCAAATCTAGCCAGGCTTCCTCTAATATTTCACTCAGTTTGAGATATTTTGATAGCCTCTCATAAATCTTCCACTCGGAAGATTTATCATAGTAAGTGGAAACGTTTTTCCTGTTGGGCACAGTCAAAGAATATAGATCCTTTCACTGCTTCCATTCAATCAGTTTTAGATTTTCTAGCCGAACTTTTCCACTCAGGTTCGTCTCCGTCTACCATCAAAGTTCAATTGGCAGCAATATCGAACTTTCATGTTGGAGTCTCAGAGTCCTCCATTATGTCTCACAAACTCTGCAAAGCCTTTTTGAAGGGAGTTTTTCTCCTCAAACCACTTATCAGGGATCCTCTTCCTCAATGGGATCTCAACTTGGCTCTAGCGTCCTTAATTTTTCCCCCCTTTGAACCTGCGGCTTCATGTTCAATGAAGTTACTATCTTGGAAAACACTCTTTTTAGTAGCTATTACTTCAGCTAGAAGAGTCTCTGAACTCCATGCTCTGTGTAGTCGACCCCCTTATCTTTTGTTTCATAAGGATAGGGTGTCCTTACGTACTAACCCGTCCTTTTTGCCTAAGGTAGCTTCACTGGCAAATTTGAATCAAACCATTGATCTTTCCGTGTTCTTCCCTAAATATTCGAACAGGTCAGAACAAAAATTACATTGCTTAGACGTTCATCGTCAACTTAGGTACTATTTAGACAGGACCAAACAATTCAGGAAGTCTGATCAACTGTTTGTTTCTTATGCAGAAGGTAGAATGGGCCTTCCAGTTTCTAAAGTATCTCTCTCTAGATGGCTTACTTCGTTGATTACCCTTGTGTATGAGATCAGACATCAACAGTTGCCATCCAAACCCAGGGCTCATTCAACTAGAGCTTTAGCCATATCTATAGCTTTCCAAGATAGGCTGCCTATTGATTTGATTTGTTCTGCAGTTACTTGGGCTTCTCCCCATACCTTCATTTCTCATTATAAGTTGGACTTGGCCTCTAGGGACCGAGCCAACTTTGGTTCCACTGTACTCAAGAGTCTGTTCCAATAGGCCACCCGGGACAAGGTGCTAGGGATGCGGTCCCATCCAGCAAGAATGAAGGCGAGATAGACAACTTAATTTAGAAGTTATGTACCTACCATAACGTTCCATGTTAGTTGTCTTCTTCTCGCCTTCTTTCTTGCGTCCCACCCTCCTTCCCCCTAGCCTGGACAGACCTAGAGGAGTTTGTTTTGTTCCTTTATGGAATTTCCTTGCTGGGCTTAGCTTTCAAACGAGATCTGAGGAGTTACCGCCTAGCATTGTGGGATATAGGGGAGCCTCGAGCCGGTGGAACTAGCTCTCGAGCTTTTAGAGTGGCCGAGTCAGAGCCGAGGATCGGCTCCGAACCCATCCAGCAAGAAAGAAGGCGAGAAGAAGACAACTAACATGGAAAGTTATAGTAGGTACATAACTTCTAATTATTGCTCACTTGTGACTTCAAGGATTCCAGGCGTTTCCATATCTAGATGATCTCTTACTGCCCCCACCAAGTGTCTACTGGAAGAAGCCCTGCAGTATACTTTCTTAGCAGCTCAAAGCCTGGGAATCACCATAAACTGGGAGAAATCCAACACAACCTCAACTCAGTCTTTGGAATTAATAGGGGTACTGTTGGACACAAAAAGTTGCACAGCATCCCTTCCAGTACACAGACATCAGAGAATAAGACAGGTTCAAACATTGCTCTGTCACCACAAATCCCCAGCTCAATCTGTACTTCAGCTATTGGTGTCAGTGGCAGCTTCAATTACCGTTGTTCCCCTAGCCAGCTTCCACATGAAACTTCTTCAATGGCTACTTCTCACTCAGTGGTACCCTCTACAACATCCTTTGTCTTTTCAAATAAGTGTAACTCAGAGATGCAAACAAGATTTACTCTGGTGGATGTCTCGAAATCCCCAACAATGGTCTTGCCCTTTCATCCCCCCCATCTACCGATAGCCACGGTGACCATGGACGCCTCCTGATGGGGTGGGGGGGCTATGTCAGGGAAACTCAGTCCAAGGCACCTGGTTGGAGACAGAGGCCCTTTTGCATATGCGATCCAATCAGACAACATGTCAGTGGTCTGGTACATCAACAAACAAGGGGGCACCAGATCTTACTCGTTATGCCATGAGGCCTTGAGAATATGGCATTGGGCGATAGCTCAACACCGTTTTCTGATTGCACCGCACATTCCCGGGAGCTCCAATGTGATAGCAGATAAATTGAGCAGGTGCATTCTACAGCCTCATGAGTGGTCCCTCAATCCTCTGATAGTGGCAAAAATCTTCCAACACTGGGACCAGCCTTGCTGCGACCTGTTTTCCTCACCAACCAACTACAACTGCAGCAACTACTTTGCCCAGATCTCCTGTCAGGGACAGTCACCAAGGGATGCTCTAGTCCATGCTTGGCCCTCAGGTCTTCTTTATCCACTATCCTCTATCCACCTCTTCCCCCGATTTCTAAAGAAAGCACAACAGTTGAAGAGCAAAGTGATCCTCATTGCCCCATATTGGCCTCAACAAGTCTGGCTTCCATTCCTATGGCCTCACCTGCTAGATCAAAAATGGATCCTCAATCCATCACCAACATTGATCTTCCATCCACAGGGTCTGATTCACCCCAATCTAACAACCCTGAAACTGACAGCTTGGTTTCTCCACTTCCTATGATTACCAGGCATGAAAACCTTTTGTCCTCTGTGCGTAATGTTCTTATTGCATCTCATAAATCATCCACTAGACTAATCTATCTTAACAAATGGAAGAGCTTCTCTCTATGGGCAGCAGATAAGCAAATAGAACCCTTGTCAGCCCCAGTCTCGGTGGTATTAGATTACTTGTCACATATTTTCCACTCTGGGGTGTCTGCCTCTACTGTCAGTCTCAAATTTTCATTTTGGTTTTCAAGATTCTTCACTTATGTTACACAGACTCTGTAAGACTTTTTTGAAAGGGGTTATCCACCTAAAACCTCCCTTCAGAGAACCTGTACAACCTTTTGGCTTTGGTTCTGCAAGCTTTAACAGCTCCACCCTTTGAAACTGCATTCTCTTGTGACGTAAAATATCTCTCCTGGAAAACTTTGTTTCTGATTGCAATCATATCGGCCAGGTGATTGTCAGAACTTTCAGGCCTTATGCATCAAACCTCCCTACCTTATCTTCCATAAGGATAGGGTATCACTGAGAACCAATTCTACTTTTTTTTACCAAAAGTGGTGTCAGAGCGATCTGTCAACCAGTCTATTGATCTCCCAGTGTTCTTTTCTAACCATTCTAACAAGGGAGATTATTGCTTGCACTCCTTGGATGTTCATAGGCAAATACGATTTTATCTGGACAGAACAAAATCTATCCGTAAATCAGACCAACTGTTTCTGGCTTTTTCTGGACCTAGACGGGGTCATCCTGTATCAAAAGTTACATTGGCTTCATGGTGGCTTTTTCTGGACCTAGACGGGGTCATCCTGCATCAAAAGTTACATTGGCTTCATGGTTGAGAAATTGTATCACCTTTATCTACAACAAAAACAATCTCACCTTGCCTCAGAGTCAAAGCACATTCTACAAGATCAATGGCAACTTCAGCAGCCTTCCATGTTAAGGCTTCCCTCAATGATATTTGCTCAGCTGCAACTTGGACTAAACCTCATACATTTATTCTTCATTACAAATTGGACTTGGCCTCCAGAGGCAGAGCTTCCTTTGGTTCCATGGTGCTCAGGAATGTCCTTCCATGAGGGCCACCCAGGAATACAGGTAGCTGGGGACTCTGTCCCATTAGTAAGGAATGAACAAAGATTAACCATCAGATAACGAAGTTATGTCTTACCATAATGTTCCATCTGTGTTGTTGATCTTCGTTTATTCATTACTTCCCACCCTCCGTCCCCTATCTGGAGGTTCTTGGTTGATCTCATGTACTCCTTTCTGGTAGGTCTGTTATGACCAGAGGTAGCCTCTACTTTTATCTATCAACTTGAAAACTCGATCTGAGGTAACGGAGTAAAGCATTCTGGGTAGGACCTTGGCTCAAGAGTTTCTGGCTGATGCGAGCTTGATATTGGCCGGCTCGGTTCTGAGAATGGAACCAATAACCCATCAGTAATGAATGAACAAAGATCAACAACACAGATGGAATGTTATGGTAAGACATAACTTCTTTGTATTATTGTATATTAATCATAACCCTAAATTATTTTAGTCCATTTGGAAGAAGTATGTCACATTTTGCTTTCACACATTGCATATTCTCCAACATTTTCTAGCTAGGTATGTGCAGTCAACTTGTCCTAGCATTTCAGTAAGCAGATAGCTAGCTTCTGCCTTATGTGTTAGCAGATGTTCTTCGTCTCACATTGCTGCAGTCATAACCTGTGGGTAGTCCGCTGTCCTCGGTCGGCCCGAATACCAAAGTGTTAGGCTGGCGTCGGTCATGGTCGCTCAGATCTGACGTCAGTACGCAGTGGTACTAAAGCGCATGACCGACGCCATATCCTCAGTCTTTCTTGCCGCATGGTCCGAAGCAGAAGCAGCGTTTGCAAGTGCCGTTCGGCATCCTGAAATTTTCGTATTCTGAGTTTCAGACCGAAGACCAAGTTGGGCTAAGTACCCCGTTGGGGAATATTTTTGTCTTTTCTTGCCTCAGTTAAATCCGGATGTCAGAAAAAGTTAATAATTGTATTTCTTGTGGGAAACAGATACCTCATAGGGACTACCACTCTCTCTGTATTCCTTGCTTGGGTCCTGAGCACGACGTAGTCGGGTGTCGCTTTTGCACTAGATTTAATAAGCGCACCATTAAACGTAGGTTAGATTGTGCTAGACTTGTTTTCGGTAAGCGGTGTAACTACAACATGCCGTCGGATCCTCCGACGCCCGCTACCGCTAAGAAGCGAAAAGATAAATCGTTAAAGTCTAAGCAGGATGAGTCCGTTGCGGACGCCGGTTCTATGGAAACTACGGTTGAATCTGTGGATCCAGCCGAGGTTTCAGCTGAATCACAGGGGGAGCCTTTAATCTTACAGGAATTGGCCTCTCAGGAGTTAGGCCAGGCCGAGGGGGCCTCTCAAGTTTCTGTAGTTCCTTCTTTACATAAGGTTGTTAGGCCTTCTACTTCTGTCACTAAAGCCCCTTCTAAAGCTAGACCTGGTCTTTCTGGCACAGGCGTCAGCCCTAGTTCTTCAGGCTCTGTCCCTAAAAAACATATGCTAAAAATGGCAGAGGATTTGATTACTTTAATCAGGGGTTCTATGCCCCCTCCAGATAAGAGGCCTAGGGTGGAGACAGAGGTGGAGGGATTGGAGCATTCCTCAGATTACTCTGAGTCTTCAGCTGAGGACATTCAGGATTTCCCTCCCTATTCTGATTCGGAGGCAGAGGATTCCTGTCCTTCTGCTTCTCCTCCAGAGGATTTTTCCTTTTCTGAAACCCTGCACTCCATGAGGGAGCATTTTAAGTGGGAAGGTCAGGATTTTTCTGATTCTCGTAAGAGGCTTAGGGAATTTTTGTTTTTACCACAACATAGGCCCTTGGCTATTCCCCCTGTTTTGGATGTTGTTCAGGATGTTTTTTCTGAAGCTTCACTTAATCCTGATTCTTTACCACCTGCCCCTGTCAAGCCAGACAGGTATTACAGAGTTCCAGAGGCTCATAAATATTTGTATGAGTCCTAAAGCGGACCCGGAAACTATTAGTCAGGGACCTAAGGGTGTCAGGGCTTCTGTAGTTAAGAATCCAGTTCCTCTGGATAAAGATTCTAGAGCATTGGATAGGTGGGGTAAAAAAGTGTATACCTCCTCCACGCTGGCTATGAGGGCTTTAAATTGCCAGTTTCATATGCTGAAGTACCAGAATTTTCTGTTAAGTCAGTTGAAATCTAAGGTAGATGCTTTAGCTGAGGGTATAGAGTGTAAGGAATTGCAGGACTTAGTTCATGCCTCTGATCAGGTAGGTAAGCATTCCTTGCAGTGTGGCTTTGATGCTCTTCAGGCTTCTTCCAGGGTGGCTGCCACTGGTTCAGTTATTCGTAGGCACGCCTAGCTTAAAGATCAGAATTTGTCAGAGCATGTTAAAGCTAGAATTTTGGATGCTCCCCTTCAATCTGAAGTTCTTTTTGGTTCCCCTGTGGAGTCAGTTCTGAAGAAAATGGAAGACAAAGCTAAGTCCATGCAGACGGTTAAGGAATTTTTACAAGTGCAGCCCCCTAAGTTTAGCAGAAATTGGCCTGCAAAAGGATGGGCTTATCCTTCTGATTTTCAGTCTAAGGGCAGATCTAGACGCCACCCAGGACCTACAGGAGCTGGGGACACTGTCCCATTCATCAAGAATGAATGAAGATTGACATTAGATAAAGAAGTTCTGTCCTTACCATAACATTCTGTCTGTGTTGCTGTTGTTCATTCATTCTTGGCATCCCACCCTCCTGCCCCCTCCTAAGGACTTCTGGAGGTTTGGACATTTGTTTTGGGAGGATTTTTAGGTTTCACCTTAGACAGGGCTTCTGTTATCCTTCTATACTTGGCTGCAAACTTGATCTGAGGTAATGGAGAGAGGGACATTACGGGTAGAGTCTTGGCTCAAGGGTTTTCTGGCTGGCGCAAGCTATATAACAGCCAAGCTGGTTCAGAACAGAGTCTCATTCATCAAGAATGAATGATTGACAGCATAGATGGAATGTTATGGTAAGGGCACAACTTATTTTTCTCATTCTGAGAGGAGGGAACAGTTCATGCTTTACCATGTCAGGCTAAGGTACCCAATTTCCCGGGGCAGGTTTCCCTGCATTTTGGTGGTCTGTTTTAGGAGGTATCTTAGAAAAAGGGAGAAAATGTTAAATATTTAGCTTATCCTGTATGCCTGTCTTTGGACATGGAAGATTGATTAGGTTTTGCTAAGGGCTTATTCCAAGCTTCAATTCTTTAAACTCCCCCCACCCACTGAGTGGTACTCACACTGATTTCCAGTCAGAAGGACAAGGACTGAATAGGAGGGGTTTTCATCTAATTCTTCAGGCAAAAGCCCCCCCGAAGAATCATCTTTTTCAGAAACCATTACCATAATTAACAAATTCTCAGTGAGATCGACTGAAATTCTACTATCTCAGCAAAAATATGGATTTAGTACAACTGAACTTTCCTCAGCCTGCAACATTTTCACATGTTTTCTCAGCATTAGAAGAGGTTTTCTTAGTCACTTGCACTATCTCTAACAAGTGAACCTCCTTCATCCAAAAATTCTATAAGACTCTTAGTCTTCATATATATAAATGCCAATCATTTTGTGAATGCTAATAGGTTCATAGGTATGTACTAGGCTAACAACCACCAGGGCCTTTATAAGCCGAGCTGTACAACCCAGCCCAATTGCATCCCCTTGTAATATGTGCATCTAAATTGTAGGGGATGTTAAGGAATGTTTACTGTTGGCTTGTGTCTGTAAAAGGTATGAAGGTTAACCTGGAGTTAAAAGCATGGAGTATGCTATTCCTTTTGTTAAAGATGAGAAAGCCTTTGAGATATTTGGGAAGCAAGTTTATAGTTCTGCTGCCTTAGCCTTCAGAATTCTAAACTGTCAGGTTCAAGTTCTTGCTGGCTTCCATAGCTCTCAACCTCTTAGCACAAAAAAATCTGGACAAAGCCAAATATAATGGGGGGGGGGTAAAGCCCCTCCAAAATAGGGACACATGTTAAATATTGCTCTTATAAACTTAGAAAATTGCTAAAATAAAAGGTCTTGTGTTACCATGCATTTTCTGAAGGATATTAATTCTGAAATTCAAATGACTGTCATTATTTAGTGAATTCTATCCTCTCTGATTTGCAGCAAAAATCCAGGCAGTCGCAAATTTTATGAGGAACAGACCAAAAATGTGAGGGAAAAATCTGGAGATTCTGCAAAAATCTGTACAGTTGAGAGGTATGCTGGCTTCTTTTGTGAGTAAGAAAAATTAACTGTGAACCTTCTGTCAGAGTAAAACTACTGTGAATTGCTTGCTTCTGTTTTTCAGCTAACCATACATTCTTTAAACTGTTCTTATGGTTCTACTGATGCTGTATCAAAAGCAGTTGCTACTGATTTGCTTATGAAAAAATCTGCCTAGTTATCTTCTCAAAACCTCCACAAGGTTGTCAAAGATGAGAATCTAAATTCTCCCATTGACAAACTATTTGCCTCGTCTATATCAGAACATCGAAACCGACAACATCGAACGCTCACATGAGTGAATATTCACGTACTCCACAACGGTATTGTGGGAGGCTGCACCCCCCCACCCAAATATATATTCCTACTCCGAGATCGCACTACAATGAGAAAAGGGCAAAAACCCCGATCTTCACTGTGTACCACAAACAAAATTAATAAACTTTGAGGACATGATTTTTTGCTCATGTGAGCGTTCGATGTCTGTTTTGATGTTCTGATATAGACCCATATTTGCCTCATCTGCTACAAAGGTCCTGAAAAGGTTTTAACCTTTTTTAAATTATCACTTAAGACTGAGACAAAAGCACATTAACATAAAAAAACAATGTTAATATGTTTCTAGTTGCATTATTTATCACACAACTTTTTTTTATAACTGTCAGTCCAACATTACATAAATTGCTCTATTCCCTACCTTCTTTTAAACCTCATTCCTCCTCCTCATTGTTATTATACATGCATTGTTCACACAATTTCCTTTTATTTATATAATTTGCTCATTCCTTTTTAAAAATCCCACATCCAATTCTTTTATCTCTGTTACTATAGTCAATACTTCAAATACAGTTGATTTATTTTTTTTCCATTTTCTAATAATTGCTTTTGGACAGCCACCAGAATTAAACTTAATGCTTTATTTATGTCTGGGCAATTCAGATCCAGTATCCCAGCTCAAAATAATCATTTTCTTTGTTACACCCAGTTTTTCACCCAGTATTCCTGACAAGACTGTGTATGGTATTTTTAAAGTCTGCCAACTCATTAGTTTCCGAGAACATATATTCCCAGTTACCTATTTCTTCTCCATCACAGCTCTGTTTGTCATCTACCTGAGGAAAACTACTCGTATCTGCTTGGGGTATATAATGCAAATAACACTTCAAGCAAAAATCGTAAGCCTTCTAGACTTTGCTGCATACTTGGGAGACGACATACATTTCTCTTCCCATTGTTCCCTTGAAAGTTGCTTATCCAATCTCACTTCCCAAACTTTTTCTAACCTTCTCAGTTGGATTCTTATAGTTATTGTAGAATATTTTATATGCCCTACTAATTATTTTTTTCAACAACAGCTTCTGTTCTAGATTCAACTAAAAACTGTACCAAAGCAGGTCTATCATTTAGGATTTCAGTATCCCTTTCTATTTATCTATACTTTGATATCAATCCCTGATAGGGAGGGCAGTTTGTAGCCTGCAGTCCAGATGTCTTCTTGGCCTCATCACATTCTGTTACCTTTCCCCCTCTAGTTATTTGCTTCCAAAACCTTGGTTCCCTTTCATGTTCTTTCTAGTAAATTCCAGTTCCCACTTGCTAATTCTCTGTAACCTTATTTGCAGTCATTGCTATTGGCAAAATCTCCTTTCTCCGTTCTTGTGTTTGCTTAATTTTTAGAATGTTTTTTGCTACCTTGACTATAATATTGCATGTGAAGTTCTATCTTGCCATTCATTCTTTACTGATGGGTTTGGAGCTGATCCCTCTGCTCTGATAATGGCCAATTGCAAAGCTCGAGGTCTTCAAATAGCTCAAGACGAAGTCCCTATCCCATGATGTAGCTGCGAATTACCTCAGATCTAGTTTGCCACTGCAACAGATCTGAGGTTCTGACTTAGCACGGGTCAGATAAGCAAATTTTCATTAAAAATCTTTTCTAAATGTTTTATGATAGTATAGTAGTTAGCATTGTTTATAAAGCTCTTATAGCTATGAGTGTGTTTTCCCTTCCCATTTACTATATTTCTTATATTTCTAGTTAGCCTCTCTTAGGCCTGGTTAGTAGTAATTCTTCTAGGTGCGGTCTGTCTAGCTTTCGAAATTTATTTAAGGCTTGTACAGTAAACCTTGTTGTATAGATAAGGTTATTTAGTGACATTTGTCGTTTTTTCTTAGGTAGTTGTATTTTTCTAAGATTGTGTGTGATATATCTTGCCCTTTTAGGCTTAGTAGTGTTCATATTAAATAAGGTTATTAGCAGCTATCTGTTTTTGTTGCATAGTCTGCTTATGTGCTATCACTTCTTCTGTGTGTGTGTGTTTGGCCTACTTTATTAAGGCTTACCTGTATTTGCTGTTGAGAAAATTTACTGTTATAGTTTTTTGCGTGTTTACAGTAAATATTTTCTGTCTTTACTATGGCTGATCAAGATAAACATCCCAAACCTAGAGTCAAAAAGTGCCCAAAGTGTGGCCAGAAAATGTCAGTCACAGACAGCCACATCAACTGTGTTTATTGTCTAGGGGCTCTGCATTTGCAAGACAATTGTGCCATTTGTCATTCCTTCTCCACTAGGGTCCAGCAGGAAAGGAAGAGGAAATTAATCGATAGAGACTTGTTGAAGCCTTCTTTTCAGGAAGCTTTGAGTGACCAGGATGGTTCCAGTCGGTCTTCAAAGTCTTCCAAGATTTTGGACTCAAAATCAAAAAAGTCATAGATTTCAGCTCCACTGCCTTTGGAGCCGACAGTCCTTTCCTTTTGGAGCAGGTCCCCAGCCTTGGATCTCCGAAGCTCCAAAGAGTCCTATTCTCCAGTTGGTACCACCTTCGGTATGATCGTCTCGATCTTCTATCAGCCTGTCAGATCTGGACTTGGATCATGTGGTACAGAAGCTGTTGTTGGCACCGGCATTAGCCAAAATGATATCGGTTTCGACCAAAATGGCTTTGGAACCGAAGACCATTGCATCAACTATTACTATTCCTCCTCTGAGCCATGCTGGTCCTTCAGAGCAGGAAGAGGCAGACTTGATATTAGTGGAACCCTCGGAGCCGACACCTTCTCCAGTGTCTTCGGCTCCATGTACTCTGATGTTCTCTGTGCCTATCAAGGACTCTAGGAGCCAACAATCTCTGGTCGGGTCCAGGGAGGACAGTCGAACCAACTTTGCCTCTCGGGGCCTTGGCTCAGATGAGCTTGGCTTCTACCTTTGGCTCGGAGCCCACTGCAGGGGGTTTCCTCAGATCAGTCAGCTCCCTCACATTGGAGCAGAGGTGCTTTTGATGCCATGAGGAGTGTCATGTCTCCCAGGACATCCTTGACCTCAGGTCTGTCCGCATCCTCCCCAAAAGTGCATGTGTCTGCTTCTGCATCACACGGTCTGACCAAGATTAGAGACCCAGAGCCTCAGGAAACCCCAATGGGTGGCTCCTGCTCTTCAGAGAACTCACCAGAGGCCCCTGCTGATGAGGTACCCAGGAAGAGATTGTGCAAGAGGAAGCACCTAGACTCACCGCAGGAGTCTCTTACATCGGATATTGACTTACATGAGTCAGAAGAGTCCTCACAGTCCTCCTCTGAGCATATCTCATTCACTGAGATACTTGAGATCCTTAGGCAGAGGGGTGACTGGGAGTCCAATGACCCTACTGAGGATGTCAGTTCTCCTGAAAGCTTTTGGGTCTCAGCCCTCCACCTTTTGGGTCACTCTGCCCTTTGATGAGTTGATGCAGCTGGTCTCACAAAGGACATGGGAGTCTCCGGATACTATGGAGCCTGTTCCTAGGAGGCCTAACAAGTTTATTTCTGCCCCTCTGGACAAAACATATTTAACTAAAGGTGTTCCGGTTGATGCCATGGTGGTGGTGGCAGTGGCCACCAAGAAGGAAATGTCTGAGACTTCCTTGTTTAGCCATCCTCCTAATAGAGACTCTAGGATTATGGATGGATATGGGAAGTGCATGTTCAGTTCAGTGCCCTTTGCTCTTTGTTCGCTGAACTACTTAACCCATTTCACTAGTTTACAAAGAGATCTCCTTAAGGAGTTGGGAGATGCTCTTCAGGGTACAGTGGCTGCAGGAGCCTCCGACAAAGTTGCTGCCCAGCTTGCTACCCTTAATTCTATTGTCAACTCATCCATGCGTCTCATATCCTATGCAGCTGATGGAACTAGTAGGGCAGCGGGTACAGGAATCGCTCTTAGTAGACATTCCTGGATCTGCTTGTGTTCCTTCGTAGAGCCCTTCAAGTCATCCTTCGTGAACACTCCCTTTGATGGCTCATCCCTTTTCGGGCCTAAAGTGAAGGAAACCTTAACCAGGTGTGAACAGGACAGAAAGACTGACTGACGTTGGGGTCCGTTTTTCCACCCCTACCCGACCCTATCCCAAAGGTCATTGGGGAGGAAAATTTGGTTCCGAAAAGCCCAAGGAGCCTTTCAGGACACATGTGGTGAATCCCCCACCAGGGGCAGAGGAGGGGGTAATAATGGAAGACGCCACCCTTGTGGCAGAGGGGGATCTGCAACACCAGGGTGACAGAGATCACTTCTCTGGGAATCCCTATCAGTGCTCCTGAGAGGAGGGCCCGATTGTCCTGCTCTGGAGGCAGTCGGGGGTCACTTGTCTTTGTACCCAGACACCTAGCTCAAAATAAAAGACAGCTGGGTACAAAGTATCATTTTTCAGAGGGTATTTCATTCCTTTCACCACACCACCTCCAATAGTAAGAAAAATCCTGGACGTTCCACCCAGTTACATGGAACAGGCAAGTATAGAGGTCCAAATGTTGCTAACAAAAAGAGTCATCCAACCAGTCCCAGGAGACCAAACAGGGTCCGAAACTTTCTCAAGATTCTTTTTGGTTCCAAAGAAGACAGGGGACTGAAGACCCATATTGGACCTCAGCAGACTGAACCAATACATAAAGAAAGAGAAGTTTTGGATGGTCATGCTTCAGTCTACACTTCCCTTTTTAGAGAAAGACAATTGGATGTGCCCAATAGATCTCAAGGATGCGTACTACCACATAAAAATGGCCAGACCATCCAGGGATCACCTGTGCTTCCGGCTGGGAGCCAATCACTACCAGTTTTGAGCTCTGCCCTTTGGCCTCACTACAGCCCCCAGAGTGTTCACCAAATGCATGGCAGTGGTCATGGCTCACCTGAGGTGTCTAGGATTCCAGGTGTATCTGTACCTAGACAATGGGCTCCTTACCGCCACCACCAGGCATCAACTCATTCAGGCCAGGGAGTCCACTCTGTCACTCTGCAATCATCTTGGCATTACAATCAACTCAGAAAATCTACCTTGTCGCCATCGCAGCATATCATTTTTATTGGGGCAGAGTTGGACACCACCACCACTCTAAGACTTCTGTTGGAGAGTGTCATTCTAATTCGTCAACATGTCAGCATCCTGTTATCAAAACACAAAGCACCAGCATCAGAAGTTCTGAAAGTATTAGGCATGATGGCAGCAGCAATTCTAGCCATACCACTTGCTCGGATGCACATGCAGGTTCTTCAATGGCTGTTGTTCACTCAATGGACTTACCAGGAGTTACACATGGATCACAACATACTGATCACAAATTCTTGCAAGAAAGACCTGCAGTGGTGGTTGACCTCACTCCATGTCACGATAGGGCACCCATTTGTGCTACCCCTTCCAGCAGCCACTGTGACCCTGGACGCCTCCCTGATAGGGTGGAGGGGGGGAATTTTCAAGGAAAGACTGCCCAAGGTACATGGACCAACCAAGAGACACTTCTGCATATCAGTGTCCTTGAGATGAAAGTACTTTTAGCATTGCAGTACTTCCAGGCCTCCCTTCCTCTGGGCACGATTACATTTCAGACAGACAACATGTTGGTGGTCTGGTATTTGAACAAACAAGGAGGAACCAGATCTTATCCCCTCTGTCGAGAGGCTCTCAGAGTTTGGCAGTGGGCTGTTTCCATCCAGCGCTTTCTGTTGGCAATGCACATCCCGGGGCGATCCAACATGATAGCAGACAAACTGAGCAGGGCAATCTTGTTGCCCCATGAGTGGTCCCTCAAGAATGAAGTTGCGGACAGGAATTTCCGCAGATGGGGGCAGCCTTGCTGTGACCTTTTTGCCAGTCACATGAACATGAAATGCAGAAACTACTTTGCCCTGATTCCCCCTCTGGGTGAAGCCCCAAGGGACGCACTCATACGATTGGCCTCTGGGACTCCTCTATGCATTTCCACCAATAGGTTCATAGGTTCATACTAGGCTATCTGCCCTGGGGCAATTATAAGCCTAGCCCGATTCTGTATGGCTTACGCCACCCCTTGATTTGAGTATACTGTGCCCTTTTTAAGGTTTAGTTTACTGTGCCTCTGTCTAATAGTGACACAGGAGTAATCCCTGGGACAAACCTACAATCCCCCATCCACCTATAGAGATTCTTCTTGAAGAGATTCAGTGAGGTGCTCTGCCTCACATGAACTGGAATTCTATTCCAGAGCGAAGGGAGCCTCTGGGTTATGAACCTGTCCCTCCAGCAAGTTCTATTTATTTCTGTGCTGAGGTTCAAGTCCCTCGAGCGTGTGGCTCTAAGGGATTTAGATTTACTGAGGTGGAGCATGTCCATTAATTCTGGATTTGACATAGCTTTGTATGTCAGGCATAGATCGCCTCGAAGTAGGCGGTATGCAACTGAGTAGAGCTGGAGTTTTTTTAACCGAGCAGCATATGGCATCTGTTTGAGACCCTTGTTCCTCTTGGTGAGATACTTTTGGGGTCTTTCCAATTGCTGCAAGTGTCTGGTAATGTACATCCCAAAAGGGGCATTGTATTCTATGATGGGCCTGATGGATGAATAAAGGGGCACGATTACCTCTTTTGATCTAGATGTGAAACGCTTCGTGATGAGGTGGGCTATGTAGAAGGTCTTTCTAACCACTTTGGCAATGTGGTTCTCAAAGGAGAGATTGCTATCAACTTGGGTCCCCAGGTCCCTAATAACTTTCTGTATTTAATGGGTTTCCGCCTATGTGGTAATTTGTGGGCACATTGTTTTTGCCAGAGGGTATGACTATACATTTTTTGGCATTTAGCTTTAAACCATGGTGCTGGTACCAGTTATTTGTCTCTGAGAGACCTTTTTGAAGGATGTTTGTGTCAGCTGGAGAGTTGATTATGGCACCCAGTTTGCAGTCATCTGCAAACTTGGTGAGCCATAGTCCTCCCACGTTTGCCTGTACCTTGGAAAAGTATATACTGAACAAGAGTGGTCCCAGGACAGAACCCTGTGGGATGCCACTTATGACCGGTTTCAAGTCTGACATGGCTCCAGCAACTCTCACTCTTTGGGTTCTGTCTTTGAGCCAGTTTGCGACCCATCTTGTGACATAGGGGTTTATATTTAAGCTGGATAGCTTATCTATGATGCCCGAGTGGGGTATTGTGTCAAATGCCTTTGCAAGGTCCAGATAGGCTGTGTGGACTACCTTCCCTTCATCTATGGCTTTGGTGACTGTTTTGAAGAAGTCAACCAGGTTCAAAAGGCAGGATCTTCCCTTGACAAAGCCGAACTGGGTAGGATCTAGTGTCTGTAGGTCCCCAATGTCTTTGTTTATGAGCTCCATGATGATCCTCTCCATAGCCTTGCAGACTAAGCTAGTAAGGCTTATGGGGCGATAGTTTCCAGGGTCCGTAGGGGCTCCACCTTTGTGGAGTGGGACCACTGTTGCTGTACGCCGTTCTGTGGGCACATATCCTGTAGTGAGGCTGAGATTTTATAGCTGTTTTATTTGAGGGATTAGTTCCTCTTGAAGTTCATGTAGGACGCAACCTGGGACACCATCTGGTCCCATGGAAGCAGTGTTTTTTGCTTTGGAGAGGGCAGCCTTCACCTGAGCATCAGAGATGTTTGGGAGGCAGCCCTCTGCCGGGATAGATACTTGCTCTTTTGGGGGGGAGGGGGTGGAGAAGTTTGCACTGAACCTGTCTGCCAGGATATTGGTGATGTCTGTGGGTTCAGTGTATTTTTTGTCATTTAGAATCAACTCAGAACAAGTCTGGGAGTTGCATCCCAGGTTTCTAACATAACTGAAAAAAGCCTTATGATTGTCTTTGGTGTCCTGTGCAATTTTTCTCTCGAAGCTGGCCTTGGAGAATTTTATGAGGGATCGTAATTTTTTGCTAGTACTGATCAGAGATGCCTTCCCTATTAGGGATTTTGCTCTATCATGTAGTAGCTTCCTCCTCCTGTTGTACAGTTTATTTATGGCAGGGGTCCACCAGACTGGACGCCTGCCTTTGGATGATTGGGTCTTGGTTTTGTTTGGGATAGCATGATCCATGCATTCCTGGAGATGTCCATAGAATGCGTTTATATAGGATACTGCAGTTTGGGCTGTAGTTTCCACTGGCCCTGGGGCCTTGAAGGATTCCACTTCAGTTTTGAGAAGTGAGAAGTTCGCTTTTGAGAAGTTTTTCACTGTGGTTTTCTGGGCTGGGGGTGGGGTCGGCATGTGGACATCCAGTGAAATTAATTTATGGTCTGATCTTACCAATGAGGGATATACTTCTGGTGTGGAGCATAGAGTCCCCATGTTGGTAATGATCAGGTCTAGTATGTTGTCCCCTCTTGTGGGAGTGGTGACTAGTTGTTCCATAGCATTTGAGTTTATAATTTCCAGGAACCTTTGGGCTAAGGTGCTGTGGCTTGAGTAGTGCTCCCAGTCAATGTTTGGGTAGTTGAAGTCACCCAATATAATGGTGTTCGGAGAGATCTTCATGTTCTCCAATGTTTTCAGGAAAGCCGAGTGGGATTCCTGACTTTGAGAGGGTGGTCTGTAGGATGCTATAAACTGAAAAGCAGTCTTGCCCACTGTTAGTTGCACATGGATGGTCTCCGATACTTCATGCAATGCCACTAACCTGGAGGTGTGGATATCCTTGATAAATATGGAAACTCCCCCTCCTTTTGTGGTTCAGTCCGGGTTTTTGGGACGAAAAGCATGATATGAGGTATAGCCTGGTAGTGCTGGGGTGCTCTCTGGAGCCTTGAACCAGGTTTCTGTCACTGCACAGATATCAATGTTCTCCATACTGAGGAGAGCTTCGAGTGCGTGCATCTTGAGGTTAAGACTTCTGGCATTTAGCAGCATTACCCTTAGTTTCTTGTTCCTTGTGCTGTCTATGGGGGTGAGTTTGACTTCTGGGCCTTGCCTAAAAAAGGCACTATGTGGGTGGCAAGAGCCTTTGCCAATATCCAAAAGCCCAGTGGTGACAGGTGCAAGCCATCCCTAGCGAAGCAACGTGGCTTGTCGAGCATGTCATCCCAGGCTGACAGACACTGGATCCCCTTTGAATGACACCAAAATTTTAGCCAATTGTTAAAATCGATCATTTTGTCTTTGTACTGTGGCATCATTCTAGGTGAGGGTAAGATGCTGCTCAAGGTCAGGGTCATACCAGCCTGGGCTACATGATCAGAGAGCTCCTCTATGTCTCTTTTCATGTAGTCCAGGGAGGTACGTCTCAGGTCATTCACACCAGCATGTACAATGACTGAGTCATATTTGTATTTGCTTTGGAGTGACCTGAGTGCTTGCGTTATGTGGCGGATCCTAGCACCCGACAGGCAGCTCACCGTGACCTTCTCTTTATTCAGCCTGGCGAGTGGGACGTCAGTGTGTCTGACAATAGAGTCACCTATTACAAGAGTATCAGGTGTGTTATTCAGCCTTAAGGGCTGTGGCTGCTTGGCACACTGACTTTGTGGGTTATGTGTTGTGTGTGTTTTGTTTTGAGGTAGTGTTTGCTTGGATGTCTGCTTTGGAGGTCTCTGTTGCTTAGGTAGATTTTTATTTAGAGCCTCCGAGTATGTTTTTGTGTATTTATGTGTTTGGTTTGCTGATGTGGTGGGACTATGTGATACTGGAATTGTGTTGTGTGAGGTTACCTTCTCCTCCTGACTGGTTACACCAGTTTTGAGATGATAGAGCTCAGCCTCCAGTTTGGCTAAATAGTTGCATCTCTCACATATATTTGAACCTGTTTGGAGGAGGAGAGGGTTGTCCGTGTACATGAGACAGTTGTAACATTGCCTCAAAATTCCCAGATTCATCAGCTGGACTGGAGAGGAAACCATTGACTGACCTTTGGACATGCTAGAGTAATATAGGGAAACTGAATTTAAGATGGACCAATAGAGGACAGGGTAATCGTAGAGAGTATAAGAGTAAGTAGTGCTTATGGTTTAATAGTGCTAACTTGTAGGATTACTTAATTGGACCAGTGAAGGGCCTTAGAATGAGAATATGGTGTTTAAATTGAGAGATAGAGCAGTTCTAAGGGAAAAAGTGAAGAGCAGACTTTGTGGAGCCAGGAATAGTTTAAACCCAATTAGGCGGCGCTGCCCGCTGTTGCGCTATGCACAAAAACACACAAAACCGCGCAAAAGAGGGTTTTAAGAGAGGACGATGAAGGAGTTTTGGAACTGACCCAAAATGGCCAATAAAACTACAGTTTCAAGTCAGTAACCACTCCCACAGGGGCAGGCAGGCTGCTCAATGTTTTTCACTGCCACTGATCAACAGAGAGACTTCCCTTTAGCCCAAGCAAAAAATGGCCTCACAGAAACTTACAAACAGTTCAAGAACAGCAAGCCTGTAACTGAACTTTTTTAAATCTCAGAAAAGTGGGAAAAAAGCAAGATTTTTTTTTTGTTTTTTAAGAGATAGCAGAGGCTCACAAGTATCAACAAGTTAAAACAGTGCAGTAAATGACCCCACACAAGAGTGATAGGCCAAAGACAGATAAAATGCAAGTTTTGAGAAAAAAACGATTTTAAAAATAAGTGCAAACAGGAAATTCAGTAAACAGCTCTAGGTTGTGCTCTAAATACAGTTACTAATGCAGAAATCAAGTTTAACAAGCCAGAAAATGCTCAAAATAGGCGGCTATGCAGAAAAACTTAGCAAATAAACAGAGGAAAAATACTTAAAATCCCATTGATACCCAAATTTCTACAGAAAGCAAAATCCCTGGGAAGGAACATCATTCTTATAGCACCTCACTGGCCTCGTCAGATTTGGTTCCCCTTCCTTTGACTTCATCTGGTGGAGGATCCTTGAATCCTGGACCCAGTTCCAGACCTTCTAACACATCCATCAGGGGATGTTCATCCTTCTTTGCAGTCCCTGAAGCTAACAGCTTGACTGCTCCAGTTCCCGTCATAGCCACATTCCATAACCTTTCCAACGAGACAAAACAGATCATTTTGTCCTCTCATAAATCTCCTACATGAAAGCTATATCTGAGCAAATGGAAGAAATTCTCTATATGGGCCTCTAAAAATAATATTGATCCTTACTAAGCTTCTATGGCTTCCATATTAGAATTCTTGACTATGATTTCAATAAAAGAGCTGCAGCAGCAACAGTTCGGGTTCAATTGGCTATCTCTAATTTTCATCTTGGATTTGAAGATTTTAATAACATGTCTCACAAGTTATCCAATTTCTTAAAGGGACTTTTCATATTAGGTCACCTGTAAAATCTCCCTATTCCCCATGGAATCTAAATTTTATGCTCTCACGCATAATTCTTCTGCCATTTGAACCAGCTTCATCTTGTGATCTCAAATTCTTGTCTTGGAAGACCATTTTTCTGGTAGCTATCACTTCTACTCGCAGAGTGTCAGACCTTCAGGCTTTATCCATCAAGCCTCCCTATTTGATATTTCATGCTGACAGGGTTTCACTTAGAACAAATCCCTCATTCTTGCCCAAAGTTTGCACCCAAACCAATCTCAACCAAGTTATTGATTTACCAGTTTTCTTCCCCAATCATTCTAACAATTTAGAGTATATGCTGCACAAACTTGACCACAGACAGCTCAGATTTTATTTGGACAGAACAAAAGATTTCAGGAAATCAGACCAGCTTTTTGCTTCATTCTCAGACTCCAGAAGAGGGAGACCAGTAGCTAAAACAACACTAAATGATTATTTGATTGCATCAACTTTGCCTATTCAGCTGCCAATATGCCTTTACAACACAAGATCAAAGCTCACTCAACCAGAGCAGTTTCTACATCATCTGCATTTTCTGCCAGACTTCCCATTGACAACATCTGTGCAGCAGCCACTTGGTCAAAACATCATACCTTTATCACTCACTACAAAGTTGACAAGGCCTCCAGGGATAGGGCTTCCTTTGGATCCACGGTCCTGAGAAATATACTCCTGTGAGCCACCTGAGGTTGATGGTGCTTGGGATGCTACCCATCAGTAAAGAATGAATGGCGAGATAGAATAACTTCACATAAAGACATTATGTACTTACCATAACGTTCCATGTGAGTTGTTCATCTCACCTTCATTCCTACGTCCCCTCCTCCTTCCCCCACCTGGGCTGATAGATGACCGAGATGCTGGATCCATCCTGGTTATGCAAACCTCTTCCTTTTCTATAGGAATATAACAATGACATATGGTATTAGTATATGCAGCAAATGATCTGAGGTAATTCACAGGTACATCATGGGATAGGGACTTGGCCTCAAGCTATTTGAAGGCCTCGAGCTTTGCAATTGGCCATTATCGGAGCTGAGGGATCTGCTCCAAACCCATCAGTAAAGAATGAAGGTGAGATGAACAGCTCACATGGAACTTTATGGTAAGTACATAACTTCTTTTTCTCCCTTTTTTAATTTCTCCCAGTCTTTTGAGTTTCTAATACCATGACAGGAATGGACTCCATTCTTAAGTCAAAGTATGATTAAAGTTCATGAAATTAGTATTGTTTCAGTCTTTGATGTTAGCCAGAAGTGCTCTTCGCAGCCCCGCAATGTGCCTAGTAATGTCATCTTCTGCAATTCGTATGGAGTTACATGAATTGGTAACTTATCTAATTAAGATTGTAGATTCTTTCTTAGAAGTCCTGTTGCTCCTACTACTATCGGAACTGTCTGGGTATCTTTCTTCCACATTGCTCTCATTTCTGCCAGCAAATGCTGATATTTTTATAACTCTGTCTCTCTCTATCCAAGACACTGTATTCACTGGTGTGGTGATTTCAATGATCAGTGCTACTTTTGTCTTCTTTTCATGGACCACTATATATGTTTTTCTCGTGTCTGTCTTTTGAACTGTTGGTAATGGATTATCCCATGTGATATAGACTTCATCACTTTCTGTGATGCTTTGTGGCTCATGTTTCCAGTGTTTTTCAGCTACTTCAGTACTACAATGTTTGCACAATCCCCAGTGCAACAGTCTTGTCAAATTATTATGCCTTTCAGTATACAGTTCTTGTGCCAATAGTATATCACAGCTGGCAGCAAGGTTTGTGACTGCTTCCAGTTATGTTTTACAAAACCTACATTTGTCTGTTTTCTTCCACATGTTCAATGGACTTTGTAAACCAATGTGTACGGGTCGCCAATATTAAACTTTTATCTTTTGGTTTGAATTCGCCTCTCCTTAACCATTCCAGTATTCGATTCTGATCAACATGAGGTTCTTCCAGGAGTTTTCTATATTTGCAACTATATTTATGCATTTTCCACATTTCTTGCTTTCTCATCTGATCATCTTATATTCTTTTTTGTTTTTTGGCACATTCAGCTGCTGTCTGATTTTTATCTACTTCTGGTTTGATTTCTTTTCTTGCTTGATGCTAGTATATGGTATTCTGTATGGCTGCTGTTATTCTCTTTAAGGATTTGCATACAAAAATCCCACTTTATCCTTATTTATCATATCCTCTCCACTTTCATCATCATCCCTTTCCACTTTAAATCATAACTTATGTGTATGAGCCTTAATCATGTCACTCTGAAATATCCCTTCAGTTCAGCTATCTTGTTCTGCTGGAAGGATCAACTTATCCCACTTAATCCTTGCCCTCTTCCCCTCCCAGGTAATTTCAACTCTTAAGTACTAGCCCCAACCTTTCCTCTGCTTGATAAAAATTTGCCTGACCTGTATATAAAATTAAAGGGACTAAAAACATTTTCACTCCTTGTATCTTACTATCCATATTCATAAACCAAAGCTTCCAGTTTCCCAATTTTTGTATTATACTTCTCGTATACCACACCGGAGGTCAACCCCTCGCTGGTTAGATCTGACCATAAACAAATCACTTTGGATATCCACATTCCGCCCCCACCCCCGGACAAGAAAACCATTGTTCAAAACCTTTCAAAAGCAAACTTCACGTTACTTAAGACCGAGGTGGAAAGTTTCAAAGCCGCCATGCTGAAGGATAATGCTGTCCAAGATGCAAAATCCTTTACTAATGCATTCTACGGGCACCTACAAGAATGCATGGATCATGCCATCCCAAGCAAAACCAAGACTCACTCCTCCAAGAAAAGAAAACCAGTCTGGTGGACTCCTGCCATAAACAAGCTATACAACAGAAGCAGGAAACTAGTACAGAAAAGAGTAAAATCCCAAGAAGAGAAGACATCCCTGATCAGTATCAGCAAAAACTACGATCCCTCATAAAATCATCCAAGGCGAGCTTTGAAAGAAAAATTGCCAAGGACTCCAAAGATAACCACAAGGCATTCTTTAGCTATGTCAAGAATCTAAGTGGCAATGCTCAGATCTGCTCGGAGTTAGTGCAGAATAGCACAAAATACACTGAACTGACCGATATCGCCAACATCCTGGCAGACAGGTTCAGCTCAAACTTCACCCCCCTCTCACCCCCAAGAGGGCCCATACCCATACCAGAAGAATGTAGAGTCCCTGAAATCACAGGCACTCAGGTTAAAACAGCCCACTCCAAAGCCAAAAACACAGCATCAATGGGACCGGACGGTGTCCCAGGCTGCGTCCTACATGAGCTCAAAGACGAACTAACCCCTCACCTAAACACACTGTTCAAACTCAGCCTCTCCACAGGCTATGTACCCATAGAGTGGCGCACAGCAGTGGTTATTCCACTCCACAAAGGTTGAGCCACAACAGTCCCCAGGAACTATCGCCCTATAAGCCTGACTTGCTTGGTCTGCAAGGCTATGGAGCACATCATCATGGAACTCATTAACAGAGACATTGGGAACCTCCAAACACTGGACCCTACCCAGGTCGGCTTTGTTAAAGGCATATCATGCCTCCTAAATCTGGTAGACTTCTTTGAGGCAGTTACCAAGGCTATAGATGAAGGAAAGGTGGTACACACAGCCTACTTAGACATCGGAAAGGTCTTCGACACCATTCCCCATTCTGGTATTATAGACAAGCTCACCAGCCTGAACATAAACCCCTATGTCACAAGATGGGTTTCCAATTGGCTCATGGACAGAACCCACATGGTGAGAGTTGTGGGAGCTAGGTCTGACTCTAAATCGGTTACAAGTGGAGTTCCCCAGGGCTCAGTCCTAGGACCCCTCCTGTTCGGCATATTCTTTTCAGAGGTACAGGCAAGCACAGGAGGACTATGGCTGACCAAGTTCGCAGACGGCTGCAAACTAGGGGCTATAATTGACTCTCCGGCTGACACAGACATCCTCTAAAAGGGTCTCACTAAGATGGATACCTGATGTCAAAATCATGGCCTCAAGCTAAATGCCAAAAAGTGCATAGTCATTCCCTTTGGAAAAAACAAAGTACCCACAAACTACCACATAGGTGGTAGTCCCCTAAATATGGAAGACGTAATATGGGATCTGGGGACCCAAGTAGATAATAATCTCACCTTTGATAATCACATTGCCAAAATGGTTAGAAAATCCTTCTACGTGGCCCACCAAATCACAAAAGGGTTTGCACCCAGATCAAAAGAGGTCATTGTGCCCCTCTACTAATCACTCATCAGACCCATCATAGAGTACAACGCCCCATTTGGGATGTACCTTACAAGACACCTGCAACAGCTGGAAAGACCACAGAAGTACCTCACCAAGAGGGTCACTGGCCTCAAACAGATGCCCTATGCAGCTCGACTGAAGAAATTGCAGCTGTACTCAGCTGCATACCGCCTACTCAGAGGTGATCTCTGCCTGACATACAAGGCTATGTCCAACCCAGAATTGATGGACATGCTCCACCTAAAGAAAACCTTATCCCCATGAGCCACACGCTCTAGGGATCTAAACCTCACCACAACAATAAATAGGATGTGCTGGAGGGATAGATTCCCATGCTTTGGAACAGGATCCCAATCTACATTAAGCAGAGCTCCTCACTAACACTCTTCAAAAGAAATCTTGACGAGTGGATGGGAAACAAAGTTTACCTCTGGGATCACTTCAGTGGCTCTGCTGGACGGAGGCACAGGGAACTAATCTAAGGGGGCGGCGAAAGCCAACACATTCTGGCTAGGCTTATAAATGCCTTCGGGCAGATAGCCTAGTACCTACCTATGAACCTATATCCATAGCTGCCTTAACAGAAGCCTTCTTAATCCATACTCCTAAATACTTCATGTTTTGTCTCCATAAATATGAGTATTGCTGAACCAGTTCATGTGTGGGTACATAATTTATGGTTATAACCTTTTAATTATATTTCAAGAATCCTTGAAAATGTTCCACAACACTGAAATGTCCTTGTGTGGATTTATCAAATACAAAAGAATCTTCTGCAAAAAAAGCTAACTTTTATTGATTACTGTACCAGTCGTATCATTGAATTTGAGTCCCTTTTTTCTTTACCAGTGGTTTTAAATACAAAGCAAATAAATTGGAAAGCGGACACCCCAGCCTGGTTCCTCTGTTCAGACAGTACTTGTCAGACAGGAACCCGCCACTTTAATTCTTGCCTCAGATCCCCCTAATTAACTGTATTATTGTGTCAGTAAATGCAAATGCTTCAATTGTCCTCATTAAAACCCCAGCTTACTCTGTTGAATGCTTTCTCTGCTTCAATCCCCACCACCAAGAGCAGTGTTTTCTTTCATTCTGCTTCCCTCTGAATCATTGTTCTATTAATGTTATCAAATGTTTCCCTCCCTCCACAAAACCACATGATCATATCTATCAGTCTTAGCAACACCTTTGCCATTCTTTTAGCTAATATAAATGTAAATGCTTTGTAATCATGATTAAAAATTGAAATGAGTCTGTATGAAGCTGCGTCTGACAGGTCTTTACTGATTTTTAAGTATTGCAGCCGCCGCAGCTTTCTTCCAACATATTGATGCTTGCCTTCCTATACTGTTAAAACAAAACCCTCCAGATCTTTCACTTTCTTCCCTCCTAACTTCCAAACCTCCACAGGAATACTCTCTGTTCTGGTAGACTTTTCTGCAAATTTTTATCTCATCCCCGCCTATCTTAACTGTTAATTATTTAGCCTCATCTACCTCAAACATGGCATACTTAAATCTTCCCTAAAAATTTCCATTTGTTCTCTTTCTTGATTTCCGTATTTCTCTGCTCTATACAAATGTTCCATTGATAGGGAAGGCATTCTCTAACCTGCAATCCAAATAAATTATTAGCCTTGTCCCATTCCATAAGCTTTCCCCCTCTAATTATTTGCTCCCAATACCTTGGATCCTTTGCCAGTTTTTTCCAGTAAACTCCAACCCCCTCTTGCCTATTATCTGTATCCCTAATTGCAGTCATCCCTATTGGCAGAATCTCCTTTCTCCATTCCTGTGTTGGTTTAGTTCTTGGAATACTTTCTGCTACTTTATGGATATAATAATCTAAGTGATTACTGTTATTCTCCTTAAAAGGCCTGCATCCAAAATCCCAGTCTCTTCTTGTTCCTTGAGCCCCCCCCCCCCCATTTCAACATCATCCCTTTTCACTTTGAATTAGTTTTCTGCTTGTGATATGTATAGGAGCCTTAATCTGCTTTTACTGTATTTGTGTTTCTTCCTGCTTTATTTTGCTTTTGCATCATCTTAAAAGTACTCAATTGTATTTATTACTGCTTGGTGTAACTCACTCTAAGCCTTTTAGTTTAAGCACTTGGGCTTCAGACCAGTTGTTTTACATTAAGAAGGTTTGTGCTCTGCACTGTAGTGCCAGGAGAGGTAGCTTACATCCTTCTAAGTTGGGAACTGCTGATTGTGAGGGCTCAGTGTTTGTTATTCTAAAAGTGTATTAATTCTGGTTTAAGCACTTGGGCTTCAGGCCAGCTATTTTATATTAAGAGGGTTCGTGGTCTGCACTCTTGTGGGAGGAGAGGCTGGACTCTGCCTTTCTGAGCTGGGAATTTCTGGTTAAAGGCTTATAGTGCCTGCATATTTGAACTGTTTCTTACTAAATTGGTACACCTTGTTTGCTGTAGCATAGATTAGATCCAGGCCTGCTGAATCTAGCTTTGTTTGTATAACTTGAGCACTAATCCAGGCATTCTTTAAAGTATTCAATTGTATTTATTACTGCTTGGTAGTAACTTGATTAAAGTGTAGCTATCATTCTAAGTCTTTTGGATTAAGCACTTGGGCTCAGACCAGTTGTTTTACATTAGGAAGGTTTGTGGCCTGCACTGTGGTGGCAGGACAGGTAGCTTACATCCTTCTAAGTTGGGAACTGCTGATTGAGGGCTCAGTGTCTGTTATTCTAAAAGTGTATTAGTTCTGGTTTAAGCACTTGGGCTTCAGGCCAGTTATTTTATGTTAAGAAAGTTCATGGTCTGCACTCTTGTGGGAGGAGAGGCTGGACTCTGCCCTTCTGAGCTGGGAATTTCTGGTTAAAGGCTTATAGTGCCTGCATATTTGAACTGTTTCTTACTGAAATTGGTATACCTTGTTTGCTGTAGCATAGACTAGATCCAGGCCTGCTGAATCTAGCTTTGTTTGTATGCTTGTTTGCTTGTTATTTCCCTGAAACGCTAATTCCACCTAAAATGCGGCTTTTCAGTGCTTCTGTGGATCCCAAGTGACATCTGCATTGCTTACTGTACTTATTTCCTTGTTTCACTTGAAAGAAAGTTACTGTTTGTCATTTTTGCATTTAAGTTACCTGTAACACATTGCATTTAAGTTACCTGGCACTTGCTCACTAAAGCAATTATATAAGTCAGCACTAAAAAATTAAAAGCACTACACCCTCACAAACTCCCCTTGAGTACCTTGTTCCCCATTGGCCCTTTTTTTTTCAATTATAAAGGAATTCCCAATACTATTCTAGCATGTCCAAAGGTCAGTTGTCAATCTCCTCTCCAGACCAGCTGGTGAATCTGGGAATCTTGAGGCAATGTTACAACTGCCTCATGTACACAGACAACCCTCTCCTCCCTCCTCCCAACAAATTCCAACACATGTGAGAGATGCAACCATATAGCCAAACTGGAGGCTAAGCTCTCTCAACTCAGTACTGGTGAAGCCTGTCAGGAGGAGAAGGAAACCACACTCACTACAATTCCAGTCTCACATAGACCTACCACGACAGCAAACCAAACACATAAACACACAAAAATATACTTGGAGGCTCTAAATAAAAATCTGCCTAAGCAGCAAAGACCTCCAAAGCAGACACCCAAGCAACCGCTACCCAAAAACAAAACACGTGCAACACATAGCTCACAAAGCCAGTGTGCCGAACAGTCACAGCCCTTAAGGCTAAACAACACACCTGATACACTTGAAATAGGTGACTCTATTGTCAGGCACACTGACGTCCCGCTCACCAGGCTGAACAAGGAGAAGGTCACTGTGAGCTGCCTGTCGGGCGCTACGATCCACCAGATAACACAAGTACTCAGGTCACTCCAAGGCAAGTACAAATATGACTCAGTCATTGTCCATGCTGGTGTGAATGACCTGAGATGTGCCTCCCTGGACTACATGAAGAGAGACATAGAGGAGCTCTCTGAGCATGTGGCCCAGTCCGGTATGGCCCTGACCTTGAGTAGCATCTTACCCTCACCAAGAATGATGCCACAATATGAAGACAAGATGATCAATTTCAGCAATTGGCTTAAGTATTGGTGTCATTCAAAGGGGATCCAATGCCTGTCAGCCTGGGATGACATGCTCGACAAGCCACGATGCTTCGCTAGGGACGGCTTGCATCTGTCACCCCTGGGTTTTCGGATATTGGCAAAGGCTCTTGCTACCCCTATAGTGCCTTTTTTAGGCAAGGCTCAAAAGACAAACCCACCTCCATAGGTATCACAAAGGATAAGAAACTAAGAGTAATGCTACTCAATGCCAGAAGTCTAAACCTCAAGATGCATGCACTCGAAACTCTCCTTAGCATGGAGAACATCGATATCTGTGCAGTAACAGAAACCTGGTTCAAGGCTCCCGAGAGCACCCCAGCACTACCAGGTTATACCTCATACCATGCTTTTTGGCCCCAAAACTTGGACCAAACCAGAAAAGGAGGGGGAGTATCAATATTCGTCAAAGATACCCACACCTCCAGGTTGGTGGCACAGCACGAAGCATCAGAGACTATCCATGTGCAAATAACAGTGGGTAAAACTGCCTTCCAGTTTATAGCCTGCTACAGACCACCCTCCCAAACCCAGGAACCCCACTCGGCCTTCCTGAGAACACTGGAAAATATGAAGTTCTCTCCAAACACCATTATATTGGGTGACTTCAACTACCCAAACATAGATTAGGAGCATTACTCTAGCTCCAACACCCTAGCTCAAAGGTTCCTAGAATTTATAAACTCAAATGCTATGGAACAACTTGTTACCACTCCCACAAGAGGGGAAAACATACTGGACCTAATCATCACCAACATGGGGACTCTATGCTCCAGACCAGAAGTGAATCCCTCACTGGTAAGATCAGACCATAAACTAATCTCACTGGATATTCACATCCCGACCCCACCCCCTGCCCAGAAAACCACAGTGAAAAACTTCTCTAAAGCAAATTTCACACTCCTCAAAACCAAGGTGGAATCCTTCAAAGCCCCCGGGCCTGTGGAAAATACGGCCCAGACCGCAAAATCCTTTATAAACGCATTCTATGAACACCTTCAGGAATGCATGGATCATGCAATCCCAAATAAAACCAAGACCCAATCCTCCAAAGGCAGACGTCCTGTCTGGTGGACCCCAGCCATAAACAAACTATACAATAGAAGGAGGAAGCTACTACATGATAGAGCAAAATCCCAAAAAGGGAAGGCATCTCTGATCAGTGTTAGCAAAAAACTACGGGCACTCATAAAATCGTCTAAGGCCAGCTTCGAGAGAAAAATTGCACAGGACACTAAGGATAATCACAAGGCTTTCTTTAGTTATGTTAGGAACCTGGGTGGGAATTCCCAGATATGCTCAGAATTAGTCCAAAATGACAAAAAATACACCGAACCCACAGACATTGCCAACATCCTAGCTGACAGGTTCAGCGCAGACTTTTCCCCCCCACTCCCCACCAAAAGGGCAAATATCTATCCCAGCAGAGTGGTGCCCCCCTGACATCTCAGATGCTCAGGTAAGAGACGCCCTCTCCAAAGCAAAAAACACAGCATCAATGGGACCAGACGGTGTCCCGGGCTGCATCCTACATGAACTCCAAGAAGAGCTAAACCCAAACATAAAACTACTGTTCAATCTCAGCCTTACCACAGGATATGTACCCAAAGAGTGGCGTACAGCAACAGTGGTCCCTCTCCACAAAGGTGGTGCCTCAACGGATCCTGGAAACTGTCGCCCCATAAGCCTGACTAGCTTGGTCTGCAAAGCTATGGAAAGGATCATCATGGACCTCATAAAAAAAGATATTGGGGACCTACAGACATTAGATCCTACCCAGTTCGGCTTTGTTAAGGGCAGATCTTGCCTCTTAAACCTGTTCAGTTTCTTTGAAACAGTCACCAAGGCCATTGACGAGGGGAAGGTGGTCCACACAGCCTACCTGGACCTCGCAAAAGCCTTCGATACAATACCCTACTCGGGCATTATAGATAAGCTCACCAGCTTAAATATAAACCCCTTTGTCACTAGATAGGTTGCAAACTGGCTCAAGGACAGAACCCACATAGTTAGAATTGCTGGAGCCATGTCAGACTCCAAACCAGTTACAAGTGGCGTCCCACAAGGCTTCAGTTGTGGGACCTCTCCTGTTCGTTATATATTTCTCTGAGGTACAGGCCAACATGGAAGGACTGTGGCTGACCAAGTTCGCAGATGACTGCAAACTGGGCACTATAATCGACTCTCCAGCCGACACAAGCATCCTCCAAAAGGGCCTCATAGAAACAGACAACTGGTGCCAGAGCCATGGCCTCAAGCTAAACGCCAAAAAGTGTATAGTCATCCCCTTTGGCAAAAACAATGTGCCCACAAATTACCACATAGGTGGTAATCCATTAAGTACGGAAGAAGTAATTAGGGACCTGGGGACCCAAGATGATAGCAATCTCTCATTTGACAACCACATGGCCAAAGTGGTTAGAAAAACATTTTATATAGCCCACCTAATCATGAAGGGATTCACATCTAGATCAGGGGAGGTCATCGTGCCTCTTTACTCATCCCTCATCAGGCCCATAATTGAGTACAATGCCCCTTTTGGGATGTACCTTACCAGACACCTGCAGCAACTGGAAAGACCCCAAAAGTACCTCACCAAGAGGATCAAAGGGCTCAAACAGATGCCATATGCTGCCCGGTTAAAGAAACTCCAGCTCTACTCAGTGGCATACCGCCTGCTCAGAGGCGATCTGTGCCTGATGTATAAAGCCATGTCCAACCTGGAACTAATGGACATGCTGCACCTCAGAAAATCCAAATCCCATCGAGCTACGCGCTCGAGAGACTTGAACCTCAGCACTGAAATAAATAGGACATGCTGGAGGGACAGATTCATAACCCAGAGGCTCTCTTCACTCTGGAATAAAATCCCAGTCCAGGTTAGGCAGAGTCCCTCATTGACTCTCTTCAAGAGGAATCTTGATGAGTGGATGGGGATCATAGGTTTACCCCGGGTATCACTTCTGTGTCACTGTTAGACAGAGGCACAGTATACTAACCTCGAAAAAGGGCATAGCAAAATTAATTTAAAATGGGTGGCGAAAGCCAAACACACTCTGGCTAGGCTTATAAATGCCCTAGGGCAGCTAGCCTAGTATGAACCTATGAACTGTGTGACTCTGACATACCCTTTCAAATTGGGTAATCCCAATCTACCCTGTTCTACTGGAAGAATCAATTTATCCCACTTGACTCTTGCTGTCTTTCTGTCCCACATAGTCTTTCAGCTCACTAATTGTTATCCACAATTCTTTTTTTGGTTGATAAAAATATGCCTGATCTGTGTATAATAGTAAAGGGACTAAAAACATTTTCACTGCTTGTATCTTACTATCCATATCCATATGTCAAAGCTTCCATTTTCTCAGTTTTTCTGTTATCTTTTGTGTAGTCGGTTCTCACATATCCTTAGCTGCCCACCAGAGTCATTTTTAATACATACTCCTTAATACTTCATTTAATCATGTCCCCATAAAGATATTGCTGAACCAATTCATTTGTGGGTACATAATTTACAGCTATTGCCTTTGTTTTAGCTTCATTAATTTTGTACCTGAAAAGATCTGAAACTTATTAAATGTTCCACAACACTGTAATGTCTCTTTCTGGTTTTGATAGGTATAAAATATCATCTGAAAATGGAGCCAGCTTCTCTTAACTACCATACCAATTATATCCTTGAATTTCTGAGTCCCATATTTTCTTTGCCACTGGTTCTAAATATAATACGAATAAAGAGCCAAAAGGGCTCCCCTGCCTGGTTCCTCTGCTCAAGTAGAAATGATCAGACAGTACCCCACCCACTTTAATTTTCACCTCCGATCCCTCATATATACTCCTAAATAATCTTATATTTTTTTCAGGAAATGCAAATACTTCCATTGCCCTGCTCATAAAGTCCCAGCTTACTCTGTCAAATGCTTTCTCTGCATCAAGACCAACAACAACAACGATGGTATTTTCTTACATTCTGCTTCCTTCTGGATCATCAATTTTCTATTAATGTTGTCAGATGTTTGCCTCCCCTCCACAAAACCACATTGATCCATAGCTATCAATTTTGGCATTACTTTTGTAATTCTTTTAGCCATTATAGACATGAACACTTTATAATCATGGTTTAGTATTGAAATGGGCCTGTATGAATCTGGGTATGATAGATCTGTACCATCTTTAGGTATTACAGCTACCGCTGCGTCCTTCCAGGATGTTGGTATTTCTCCTCCTAAGATACTGTTAAACAAAACCTTACAGATCTTTATCATTTTTTTCCCTCCTAGATTCCAAACTTCCACAGGAATACCATCTATTCCTGGGGACTTTCCTATAGATTGGTTATACATCACAATTTTTATCTCATCTTCTCCTTATCCTAGCCATTAGTAGTTGAGCCTCATCAACCGCTAACCTTAGCATATTTAACTCTTCCATAAACATTTCCATTTGTAGCTTTTCTTGATTTCCATATTTCTCTGCTTTATACAGACTTTCATAGAATTTCTGAAATATTTCAGATACCTGTACAGGATCTCTTGTTACCTTCCTTGTTATAGGGTCCCTAAGCTTGGCAACAACACTTCCTACTTTCTGTTGTTAGAGTCATTGTGCTAAAAGTTTTTGTGCTCTAGTTTTATCAAAAAAAGAGTTGCTTAAAAGCAATCTTACATATTATTGAGGTAATCCTGTATTTTTTTCCTAGCATTCTGCAGTTTCTGTGAAATTCCCCCGTTTCTGCAATCCATTACCATTTGTCAGTCCCTTTAAATAATTTTCGATGTCCTTTTAGTCACATGTTGCAGTGTTCTGCACATATGGATTTTCTCCTCTTGCTACCCTAACATCCGGCCAGTATACAAAAGATTTCAATCACTGTATGGCGCATCAGACATCTGATGTGGCCAGCAGAATGTGGACCATAAAAGTGATATTGGTGCAAACCAGACCTCAGAACATCTCAGCCGCCAGTCGAACGCCAGGTGTTCCTGCCTTCCTGGCCATTAGATTCTTGAGAACTCAGATAAGTACCCCGTTGGGGAATCTTCTTTTCAGTCATTGTTTTCTAATACTTGTTCATGTCATCCAGAAAGGGAAAGAGAAAGTGCGGCTATCAAATACCACACAAAGACACCCACGATCTTTGCTTGTTTTGTTTGGGTAAATTGCACAACTTCAAGGCCTGCCCTATCTGCCAGACTTTTGTTCCCAAAACTCTATGTAGCCAACTCCATGTGTTCAACTTATACTTACAGAACCAACATCTTAAACAGTTAGCTCTAGGTATAGAGGGTTCTTTCGACTTGCCTGCTGAACCGCCAAAGAAGGCCAAGACTGCAAGGCCTGCTACTGTCGCTGCGCCTCCACCATCCGACGGTCAGCCTTTGGCCAATGGCCTGGTTGAATATTCAGGCTCCACTGCCCCAGATATAGCGGGTACCTCTTTGGAAGCTGCACAATCCTGCACAGAAGGCACATCCACAGAGGCTTGATGGATGTCAGTCTCCGATGCTGAGGGGGAACCAGGTCTCTCGGCAGGACAGTTGGATCCCTCCATCCCTTTACAGTTGGCCACTCAAAAAGAAGGAGAAGAGGAAGCATGTATCCCCTGCTTCAGAAAATGTACCAGATTGGCAGGCTTTCTCTCAAAGCCTGTTTAATGCTTTCATGGCCCTGCGACCTACTGCACCTGGGACTTTCACAGTTCCTCCTTCAATCCCTCTAAGTAATTCTTGTTACTTCTTAATGATAGCTCCCTTTCTTTTATTTCCACTGTATTTTTAAACTCCAGCTTAATTTTTATCCAGCTCCCTAGCTATATTTTCAGAAGAAATGTATATCCTCTCTAATAGCTCCTGAATAATCTTCACTATCCATTCCTTAAATTCCGCTCCCTTCAACAGATAGGTGGGGAAGTGCCAGTGTCTCACTTTTATTTTATTATCCTGTGTTTTTTATTTTAGCTATTACTGGCACATGATCTGAAATAGTTATTGGGTGCATATCAAGACTTTCAATTAAATGCACATGTTCTTGTTAAATGTAAATTCTGTCTAGCCTATCCCAGTTTTTATATCTTGGGGAATAATATGTAGATTCCCTCTGAACTCCTGTTACTAAATTCACATCTTCCATGCCGAATATTTTCATAAATTTCTTCAAAAATCTACCCTCCTTTGTTCTATTTTCCTATCTGTGCGCCCCAAACGCTTCTTCACTGCTGAAAATCACATTCCAGTCCCCACCTATAAGTAATATTCCTTGCTGCAAACTGATTATTTCTCCCAGAATTTTCTTAAGCTGCATTATAGCAGTTTTAGGTGGAATATATATACATGTCATTGTAATCCTCCTCCCTTGTCAGTAGCCCCTTAGCACTACAAATCTGCCATTATCTTTTTATCCTCCTCATCACTATTGGAGCTCCTCTTGCAAGTAATACACGTATTCCTCTTTTCCTTTGTCCCAAGTATTTCACTGAATAACAATCCTAAAAACCTGTCTTTATCAAATGTGCATGTTCAGTTCTTTCTAAGTATGTCTCCTGTAACACAGCTATTTGCACTCTACATTTTAATATAGTTCACTACTCTTTCTTTTTCTTATTTATCTGTGAGACTGTTGATATTTAAAGACATTACAGAAAGCATCATTGCATTAAAAAAAGTTGTTGTTCCCACCTTCTTTTATATATAACACCTTTTTTGTTAAATGTCTAGTTCTAGCTTTTCCAGTTCTAGCTATTCCATTCATACATTGTTTGGCAGGTTGAATTTTTATACAGTTGTTTTCTCATGTGTTATATCTGTTTGAGCCTATGTCACATCTTACAAAACTTTGTTTTATTGAAAGCCCACAAAGAAAAAAAACCACCCCCCAATACCCCCCAAAACCTGTCAACTTAATACTAACAGTCAAAACTATGTATGTACATCTTTAAATATTGGTTTTACCCTCTTAATATGAACAAAAGTCCCAAACAACTGACAGCCACAGTCAGACTTCGTTAACCCAGAAGAAAGATTGTGTGCTGAAACACATGATGCAGCATGTGCTTCTGCTAAGTGCTATTACATTTAAAAAATAACTGAGAAAACTTTACTTTATAGGATGTAAAGAAAACCACACACTACAAAAATAGTACTATTTAAGAAAGAAAAATTTTAACTTTATCCCTCCTCTTCCCCTCTGCAAAACACTTTTCCAAACAATGACATGAAGTAGGGCATATGCTTTAGAGTCCCCCAACAAGTCCAACAAATTCTGAAAAAGTCCAGTATTTCCAGATTTTCTTCTGTTATATTTCACAACTATAATTATTGCATTGTAAACTCGTATTACTAGTTTTATTTCTGTTGATCTCCATCTCCCAAGTCCTATCTCTATTTCATTTCCAATGTACTCTTGATTCTTCTGGTCAACTCTTATGCTGCCTTCTATCTCTCCAACATTTTGCATTGAAAAAGTTATGCACTTACCATAACTTGGCATCTGTGTTATCCTACATCATCATTCATCACCATGAGGTTTATGATCCAGTATCTGATCCAAGCCAGCAACATACTACAGATAGATCCAAGGCTCTGGCTCATTTCTCCCATAATGCCCTGCTACCATCTAACTCCAGATCAAGCTTGCTGTCATGTTCCTAAAGGCTACTCCTGCAAGACTGGAAGGAAAACATTCCAACTTCCTCCATGATCCACAAGGTAGGGGGTGGTGGGAGGGAAAATTGTGATGAATAATGATGTAGAATAACACAGATGCCAAGTTATCTTAAGTACATAACTCTGTCTGATGTTATCCAAGTCATCATTCATCACTATCTGATCAAAGTCCTGGGAGGACTCAAGGAAGGGCATTCCTGAGCACTGTGGAGCCAAAGGACGCCCTGCTGCTAGAAATTAAATCTATCTTTTAATGAGATATAAATGTGTGAGGATTAGACCAAGTAGCAGCAGCACAAATGCCATCAATAGAAAGCCTAGCCAAAAAAGCTGTAGTAGTAGCCACGGACCTCGTAGAATGAGCCGTTATTCTTCCTGGGACCTCAAGATGGCTTTGGTCATAGACTGCGGAGATGCAGCTAGAGAACCATTTACAAATAGTGACCTTAGAAACCAGAAGACCACGTCTATTAGGGGTAAAGTACACAAAAAGTTGCTCTGACTTACAAAAACCTTTGGTCCTATGTAGGTAGAACTGTGATTGACGGTGTACATCCAAGATATGTAGAATGTATTCTCCTTTGTTGGAATAATTGGGGAAGAAGAACACTGGTAGCTGAATACACTGGTTCAGAGTAGATTCAGAAGCAATCTTGGGCAAGAAAGAGGGACTCTGTCATTGTGAAAAATCATGTAAGGAGGAGTAATGGTATGAGCTAACAGTTCTGAAACCCTCCTAGCTGAGGTAATAGCAACCAGGAAAGCTGTCTTCCAAGACAGGAATTTCAGATCACAGGAACTAGCAGGCTCAAAAGGACTGCTAGTCAGAGATTGCAAAACCAATGTAAGTTGCCAAAGAGGCGAGGGATCCTTAATCAGTGGTCTAAGCAGGAAGACCCCTTTCATAAATGCTTTATAAAGCCTAGATGAAAAAGTAGACTCAGTGTTCTTGTGAAAGTTAGAAATTGCCACCAACTGAAGCTTGATGGTAGAGAAACTTGCTCCACTTGGAAAAGGGATGACAAAACAAAAGTATGCCAGAAACTGAAGCAGAAAAGGGATCCAGATTCCTATTCTTGGCCCAGATAAAGACCCTTTTCCAGTTACTACTACAAACCTTTCAGTGGAATGTTTCGAGGAGGCCAGAATAATATGCTTAATGGGAGACGCTAGCCTGGACTGTTTTAGAATCATTGGAATTGGAGAAACCATGGAGTTTGATGAAGGGTCAGAAGGCTTGGGAGAGAGGAAGCCCTGATGGATGGGAAATCAGATCCTGATGGGGATCCAGCACCCATGGTGGATACTTCAGTTGAGACCTGAAGAAGCAGAACCATAGTTGATGAGGCCAGGGAGGGGCAATGAGGATAAGAGATGCCCTCAGGCATTGCTCTTTCTGCACAGCATTGGGAATTAAAGGAACAGGTGGATAGGCATACAGGATACCCGGAGGCCAATTGTGGACTAGAGCAACTCTCTGTGACTCCCCCAGAGGGGGGATCAGGGCAAAGTGCCTACTCCATTTGTGGTTGGCTGGGGAGGCAAAAAGGTTACAGCAAGGCTGACCCCCAACGGTTGAAAGTCTGCTTTGCCACTGAGGGATTGAGAGACCACTCGTGAGGACTCAAGATCAATCTGCTGAGCCTGTCTGCCAACACATTGGAATCCACAGGTATATGCTTTGCAAGAAGGAAGCACCTGGAGGACATCACCCATTCTGACACTCTCATGTCACATCTGCACAACGGGTAAAATCTTGTTCCCCGCTGTTTGTTTCTCATGCCAGGCCACAGCCATGTTGTCTGTCTGAATTGCAATCATCCCTCAAGAGAGGCAGTCCTAAAAGGTTTGCAAGCATAAAACAACTGCTCATCTCTAGGACGTTCTGTGCAACTAGGTCTACAAGGAAGTGTCCTTGGTCACTGTGGCCATGTGCGGAGGGAGAGAAAAGGCCCTGCCTAGAGTGAGATCCTGAGATTGAAGAGCCACCAAAGGAGGTGACGTCTGCACACAGGAGCATGCTGTCCTCCCAAATTGCTCCACCCTCAGATCCAGCTACTCTTCCCCCAAAAGGACTGATGTCAACCTCTGTACCATCCCTCCAGCCCAAGTGTAGAGAGCCAATGCCTCAATAGGCGATCCACTCTCTTCTGAAACTTCCCCAGAGTATCCCTCTGAAGAGAAAGAGCCAATGCTCCAACAGGCAATCCACTCTCTTCTGAAACTTCCCCAGAGTATCCCTCTGAACAGAACTTGCAACAGGAAACATTTAGACTCCTCTGAGTCTGTCACATCGGATACCAACTTAGAGGATTCAGAAGGATCCCCACGGTTACCCTCTGAGGGTGTCTCCTTTTCAGACATCTTCGAGATCCTGAAGCAGAGAGGTGGCTGGAAGACCCTCTCCCCTTCTGAAGATGAGTCTGTATACCGGGAGGCATTTGGATCTTAACTCGCCACCTCTTGGGTGACTCCGCCTTTCGACCAGCTCCTTGGCGTAGTCAGTCGAAAGGAGTGGGGCTCTCCAGAATCTGTGGAACTTGTTCCGAGGATGCCTAGCAGAACTACTTGTACCATTTTACCTGACTTTAGAGGGATCTCTTCAAAGAGTTAGGAGATACTCTCTAGGGTGCTACAGCTGTGGGGGTGCCGGACAAGGTAAACTTTCAGCTTGCGACTCTAAATTCTATAGTAAACTCCTCCATGTGCCTCATCTTCTATGCAGCCGATGGAGTGGGTAAGACAGCAGGCACAGGAATAGCTCTGAGGAAACATTCCTGTATGCACCTTTGAGAGTTTGCTGAACCTTTTGTCTTCCTTTATAAATGCCCCTTTTGATGGTTCGTCCTTGTTCAAAACTCTTGTCTGCAGTGGGAGTATGTTTCTCCATCCCTATCGGACCTTATCCCAAAGGTCAGAAGGTGGAAAAATGTGGTTCCGGAAATCCCAAAGAGCTTTGCTGGATACAAGTGGTGAATTTTCCCCCAGGGGCAGAGGGGGAAATAATGAAAGATGCCGCACTCTCAGCAGAGGGTGTCTGCAGAAAACCAGGGTGACAGAAAGGAGGCCCGCCTTTCCACCTCTTGAGGCAGTCAGGGGCAGATTATCACTTTACCAAAAGCCTGGCTCAATATCACTCAATACAAATGGATACAGTCGATTATATCCAGGGGATACAACATAGCCTTCTCTTCTCCACCCCCTCCATCAAGATCAATCCCAGACATCCCACCTAGTCAAAGGGATCCATCAATCCTAGAAATCCAAAGGTTGCGAGTCATCCAAGAAGTCCCTGCAGACCAAATCGGATCTGAGACTTACTCAAGGTTCTTTTTAGTTCCAAAGAAGACAGGGATCTGGAGATTAATCTTGGATCTCAGCAAGCTGAACAAGTCTGTAAAAAAAACCAAAGTTCCAGATGCTGACTCTGCAGTCTATACTCCCTTTTTAGGGAGAAGATAATTGAATGTGCTCAGTAGATCTTCAGGATGCATACTACCATATAAAGATGGACAGGCGATCCAGGAGATAGCTACGCCTCCAGCTGGGAGCCAGTCATTACCAATTCAGTGCTCTGCCCTCTGGTCTCACTACAGCCTCCAGAGTGTTTACCAAATGCATGGCAGTAATCACGGCTCACCTGAAGCATCTAGGATTCTGGGTGTTTCCATACTTAGACAACTGGCTCCTGACCACCACCACTGAGCATCTACTAACCAAGACAAGGGACGCCACCATTCATCTCTGCTCAGAGCTAGGTATTACAATAAATTTAAAAAAAATCTGCCTTATTGCCTTCACAGCATATTACCTTCATAGGGGCAGACTTAAATACAAAAGACATGGTAACAAAACTGACTCAGGAAAAGGTAAAAATGGTACACCATCAGGTATCAATCTTGCTCATGAGGAGGAAAGTGCAGGCAAAGTTTGTTCTCAAGGTTCTGGGTTCAATGGCAGCTGTGATAACATTAGATGTTCTTTGTGTTTCACTGTTGCAGTCATCACACTTGGGCTACCTACCTGCAGGTAGCCCTCAGGTGGCCCAAATACCAGAAACTTCATACTTCTGTGTCAGTTGCTGTCGCTTCAGGACTGATGTCAGGTCGTCAGGGGTATAAAAACAGGCAGCCACCATTACATCAGTCTTTCTTGCCGAGGTGCCAGAAGCAGTTTGCACGAGTGCCGGTCAGCTGCTACCTGAGTTTCATTTCTGAATTGAATCATCCTGAAGTCTTCTAAAGCTAAGTACCACTTTGGGGATCTTTTTTTCTTGCTCTAGCCGATGTCAGAAAAAGTTAACAATTGTCTTGCCTGCGGAAAACAAATACCACACAGAGATTTTCATTCTTACTGCATCACCTGTTTAAGCCCAAACCATGACGTACCTTGCTGTTGGTTTTGTGCTTTGTTCAATGCCTGAACTATTCATCGTCGAGCTCTTATTGTTGCTAAATACTTTAGCTCTTTATCTCCGTATTCCGAAATGGCTTTGGTTAGCCATCCGTCTACCAATCTTCCATAAAAAGTAAGGATAAAGACAGAGACAGACCGCACAGGTCCAAAACTGCCGACAATGCTTCCATTAAGCTAGTCACCAGTTCGCCAGTACTCAGTGAGGCACGTTCACAGCCCCTGATGTCCACTTTGATGGATTCGCAGGCCTCTACCAAGACCCGTTAGGAGTCCAGTATGCCGCGAGATGCTTCTTTGACTATGGAACCTGCGTGTGTCTCTATCTTGGATGGGTCCAGAGCCGCTGTACAGGCACCGGCTTCTGAGGAAGTTCCTCGCATTACCGATATTCCACACAAACCGACGACTTCTTTTGCATCTTCAGTTCTTTCTAAAACTACCGAGTTTCTAAGGCCTAGAGTACGAGCTATGCCTAAAAAACTGACTACTCTAACTTAGGCACCTGCTTCCTTGCCACAATCTCAAATGTTTAAAATGGCAGAAGACCTGATCATGTTGATTAAGGGAAGCCAGTCTTCCCCTAATAAGAGAAAGAGACCTTTCCCCAGCAGTTTTAACTGACCAAGATTCCAACGACTCTGATGTTTCTGAATATGAAGACATGCCTTCATCTGCTTATGAGGATTCAGATGCAGAGGAATCCATTCCCTCTGCTTCCCCTCCAGAATATTTTTTCTTTTGGTGAAACCCTACATACTTTGAGAGAGCATTTCCACTGGGAATGCCAGGATTTTCCATAGTCCAAAAAGAGACTCGGGGAATTTTTAGATTTGCCACAGTACAGATCCTTAGCTAGCCCTCCTGTTCTGGATGTTGTGGATGATGTTTTTATGGAATCCAGTCTAACCCCTGATACTTTACCCCCTGCTCCAAGGAAACCAGACAGGTACTACAGAGTCCCTGACTCTCACAAACTTCTTTTCAAAAATCCTACTGCTGACCCAGAGGTCATCTCCCAAGGGCCTAAAGGCATAAATGCAACTGCAGCCAAGAATCCCACCCCTTTGGACAGGGATTCCCAAGCTTTAGACAGATGGGGCAAAAAAGTATACACCTCTGCAACTCTCGCCATTAGGGCATTGAATTGCCAGTTCTGTATGCTGAAATACCAGCAACATACTATGGAACTTATTAAGCAAAAATTATCTACCTTTCCTGACTGTGCAGAAAATAAAGAATTACAGGAGCTTATGCATTCTGCAAGCCAAGTCAGCAAACATACCCTGCAATGTGGGTTTGACACCCTAGAAGCATCTTGCATGGCAGCAGTCACAGGTTCTGTACTTAGAACGCATGCTTGGCTTAGGGAGCATACCTTGCCAGACCATGTCAAATTAAAATTACTGGACGCTCCTTTGAACAAGTATAATCTGTTTGGCACCAAAGCAGAAGAGATTTTAAAAAAGATGGAAGAAAAGGCTAAGTCTATGCACACAAAGATTTTTTGCAAGTGCAGCCTCCAAGATTCAGTAGACATTGCCCCTCGAAACATTGGTCCTGGCCCTCTAGACCATCTCAAACTAGACCCAGGGACACCAGACCCCCAGATTACAGTCTCAGGGTATGCAGACATCTAAGCAATGGAGTACCTCCACTTTTAAAACAGGGAATGCTAAGCCACCACCTTACAGAAAAAAATCACAATGACTTCTCATCTCCTCTGCCCAATTGCTCATGCCCCTAGGAGGGAAACTTGCAAAAAACTGGACCTCCATCACCAAAGACCAACGGGTCCTCAACACAGTATCCCAGGGGTACAAATTTTCTTTCCACACACTGCCAACCCCAACAGGGTTCCCAAACCTTCCTCCAAACCAGTGGGCAGAGACATAAAACCAAGTTCAATCCCTGGTCTCCATAAGAGCAATTCAGCCTGTTCCTGCAGAACAAATAGGTCAAGGGTTTTATTCCAGACTTTTCCTGGTGCCCAATCTTAGACCTTTCCATTCTAAACACCTTCCCGGTGGTACCAAAATTCAAAATGCTCACCCTTCAGCAACTTCTCCCTATGCTGTCCAAAGATGCCTGGTTGACCTCCCTAGACCTAAAGGAAGCATATCTGCACATCCCTATCAGGGACTCATGCAGAAATATCTATGTTTCAGGGCAGGATCTATGCATTATCAGTTCTTTACACTTCCCCTTGGCTTATCCACTGCTCCCAGAGTCTTCACAAAATGCCTGGCTCCAGCCATTGCCTGTTGCAGACAGAGAAATATTCAAATATACCCTTACTTGGACGATTGCCTGATTCAGGCAGACAGTCAGGAAAAGCTGTTGTAGCACCTGACATTTGTAAAGGACCTTCTGACCTCCCTGGGTTCACGATCAATGAAAAGAAATCAAAACTAGTCCCTAGTCAAAAGATTGTATTCCTGGGAGCAAGCTTGGACACAGCATCCCAGATGACATTCCTTACTCCAGGAAAAACATATCTGACAGGTTACTTCACTCAACTGGACACCAGAACCCAGCTATCTGCAAGGAAAATCCTGCAGGCTCTAGGGTTCATGGCCTCTTGCATTCTACAAATTCCATATGCCAGAATTCATATGAGGAAACTACAATGATACTTAAAAAGTCTTTGGTGCCAACATTCTCAGGACCTGGAAACCATCATACCTTGTCTAAGGACAGTTTCTTTGGTGGGCAGCAGCATGCAACCATAACAAAGGACTTCCCTTTACACAACCCCACACCACCCAGACCCTAACCACAGACACATCATACTATGCCTGGGGGGCACATCTGGATGACAGATGCATTCAGGGCCAATGGAGCCCAAGCCAAATTCATCTGCAAATCAACCAAAAAGAGATGCTAGCTGTTCAGCATGCTCTGACAGCTTTCAGATCCCTACTCTCACCAGGACCCCTGCTTATAAAAACCAACAACACCACAGTGATGTGGTACATCAACAAGCAGGAGAGAACCCACTCTTATTCACTTTTCAGGCTAGCCATGACCCTTTGGAACACGACTTTGGACATGCATAATCCTCCTGCAAGCTCATTTAATGCCAGGCAAACAAAACTCTCTGGCAGATGACTTAATCAGAAATCTCCTAGACCCACATGAGTGGCAATTAGACCGCAACACCTTCAGTCTTCTAATCCAGAAATGGGGGACCCCAATGGTGGACCTATTTGCCTCCCTCTACAATCACCAGTTCAGCAAATTCTGCACCAGGACACCTCACAGCAGGGCCTGGAAAGTGGATGCCCTATCCTTCCAGTGGGTAAACCTCTCAATCTATGCCTTTCCCCTCTCTCTCTCCTAACAATAGTATTAATCAAGATAAGACAGGAAAGACCAAGGGCAATCCTGATTGCCCCAGACTGGCCACGCCAGCACTAATACCCACTCCTGCGCAGTCTGTCACCAGTGCCACCATGGCACCTACCCCAGATCCCAACCCTCCTCACTCAGCAGGAGGGACAGATTTTGCATCCGCAACTGCAAACCCTGAACCTTGCAGCCTGGCTTTTTCCTTAAATTTTCCTCCAGTGGCCAGCCTAAGCAAGCAGGTGTTGGACGTCATTCTGGAAGCCAGAAGACCCAGTACAAGGAAATCCTATGCTGATAAGTGGAAAAGGTATTGTTCCTGGATTCATTCTAAAGGAGCAGACACAGCTCTGCCCTCCTTACCTCTCATCCTGGATTATCTTACAGATGACCTCCACAGAGGCCTAGCCTTCTCTTCCATTAAGATCTATGCCTCTGCTATCTCTGCTCATTACAACACTGAGCCACCTCTCTTCAATCACCCTCTCATCAAACAGTTCCTGAGAGGGGCTAACAACTTAAGACCACCGAGGAGAGCCCCCACTCCTGCTTGGGACCTTAACTTTGTGCTGGAAAGCTCACACTACCCCCTTTGAGCCTGCAGCATCAGCAGAGTTAAATTTCCTCTCTTAGAAAACAGCCTTGCTTCTAGCCATCACTTCATATAGAAGAGTGTCTGAGCTACAAGCACTTATGGCTGTGGAACCCTTCATTATTTTTCATGCTGACAGGGTCTCCCTCAGGACTAACCCTACCTTTATGCCTAAAGTGGTGTTCAGTGTGGCTCTTAACCAATCTAGCCATTTGCCAACCTTTTCCGTAATCGTCAAAATAAAGGGGAAAGGATCCTGCACTCTTTAGATGTGCACAGACAGCTCAGATTCTACCTTGATAGGACTAAACCCTTCAGGAAATCTGACCAGTTACTAGTCAGCTTTGCAGCAGGGGCAGAGGGCAAGGCCATATCAAAACAAACCATCTCCAAATGGATAGCACACTGTATCCATTTCTGTTACAAACACCATGGGAAACCACCCCCTCAGGGGATCAGAACCCATTCCACTAGGGCAACTTCAACCTCTACAGCATTTTCAGGGGAGCTCTGGTTCACACCTTCACCAAGCATTACCACCTGCCTATCTTTTCCAAATCCATGGCAGGTTTTGCAACAGCAGTCCTACAGGGCTTACTAGCCAGCCCCAACTCTTCTTGACTGCCTCCACCCATTCTTCAGCTTTTGGAATCAACCCAAGTGTGATGACTGCAACAGTGAAACACGAAGAACATAGTACATTTGTGTACACGTAACCATAAATGTAGATGTTCGAGTGTATTCACTGTTGCAGTCCTGGTTTCCCACCCTCCAGCCCACTTGTCTGTCTCTCTCTCTCTCCTCTTCTCTATCTCTATCTCTATTACATATCCCTTACTGGGCTATTGGTATTTACTTTTTACTGGTGGTGTTTTCTCTACCATAACTTAGCTAGCTATTTGGGGGGGCTCCTGACATTTGGGGAAAGAAAAACTGATGTAGTGGCATCAGCTGCCTGTTTTTATACCCCTGACGTCAGTCGTGAAGTGACAGCAACCGATGCAGAAATACCAAGTCTCTGGTATTCGGGCCGACTGAGGGCTACCTGCAGGCAGATAACCTAAATGTGATGACTGCAACTGTGAACACACTTAAACATCTACATTTATGGTAAGTGTACACAACTGTACTTTCCACTGGCACGTCTACACATGAGAGTATTACAGTGGGTACTCTCTGCTCAATGGTCTATGCAGGAGTTCCCCATGTCACACAAGATCCTCATTATGGACACCTTCAAGAAGGACCTATGATGGTGACTTCAGTCCATGCAGGTAATGATAGGCAGACCATTTGTTCTCCCCCACCCAGTAGCTACAGTGACCATGGAGGCTTCCCAGATTGGGGGGGGGGCATTATCTGGGACATAGTGTTCAAGGGACTTGGCAGGAACACGAATACCACTTACACATCAATGTCCTTGAGATGAAAGTGGTGCTTCTGGTGTTGCAGGCATTTCAGAGCTCTCTTCCTACAAGTACGATTGCGATACAGGTAGACAATATGTCCGTGGTGTGGTACATCAACAAACAAGGCAGAACCAGATCTTACCCTCTGTGTCAAGAGGCTCAGAGTATGGCAATGGGCAATTTATTAATGTTTTCTTACTGCAATTCACTTTCTGGGGAAATCCAACATGATTGCAGACAAATTAAGCCGGGTAATTCTTATGCCTCACGAGTGATCCCTGAAACAAATTATGAACCAAATTTTTCGCAAGTGGTGCAAGCCTTGCTGTGACCTCTTTGCCATGTCCATGAACTCCAAATGCAGCAGCTACTTTGCCCTAATCTCACCTCTTGGGGAGTCACCAAGGGATGCACTTGTTCACAATTGGCCCCCAGAACTTCTTTATGCATTTCTCCTGTTTCCATTAATACCCAAAGTTCTACAGAAAGCCAAATTGTTGAGTCGCAAACTAATTCTCATTGCGCCGTACTGGCCTCATAAAATCTGGTTCCTTTCCTATAGCCCCATCTCCGGGAGGAGCCTTGGTTTCTGGACCCGGTTCTGGATCTTCTGACCCATCAGTCAGGAACGCTCCATCCCTCCATCCAAACCCTCAAGCTGACAGATTGGTTGCTTCACTTCCCACTTTAGCCAGGCTTCCAGATATAGACACATTCTGGTTTCATTTCATAAGATTGCAACTAGAAAACTGTATGCTATCAAATGGAAAGGGTTTTCTTGTTGGGCTTCCAAGTATCCCATAGATCCCTCCATAGCCCCTGTGACTACAATTCTAGATTTTTTAGCAGAGATTTTCAATCAAGGTGCAGCTGCAGCTACTATACGAGTACAATTAGCTGCCATATCTAACTACCATGTAGGAGACATGATTGAAAATGATATCTCACAGATTATGCAAAGCCTTTCTGAGGGGCACATTCCTCTTAAGACCTCCAATAAGAGAACCGCCACCTCCCTGGGATCTAAATTTGGTACTGACTACTTTAATTCTCCCTCCATTCAAGCCATCTTCCTCTTGCCCACTAAACTTCCTAACATGGAAGACTATCTTTTTGACAGCCATTACTTCGGCTGGGAAGGTTTCAGAATTACAGGCTCTGTCTATTTGACCTCCCTATTTAGTTTTCCACAAAGACAGAGTCTCGCTCAGAGCAAATCCTTCTTTTGTGCCCAAAGTATGTTCTGAGTCCAACTTGAATCAATCCATTGACCTTCCTGTCTTCTTTCCCAGCTATGGCGGCAAGGCAGAATATAAGCTTCACCAATTGGATGTCCATAGGCAGTTATGCTTCTATTTACATAGGACAAAGGAGCTCAGAAAATCTGACCAATTGTTTGTCTCATTCTCAGAGACTAAAAAAGAGGCGCCAGTTACAAGAGTCACTTTATCTAAATGGCTTTCAGACACCATTACTGATGCATATAGCTCTCAGCATAAGCAACTGCCAGGAAAAATTCGAGGTCATTCGACTAGAGCTATGTTGACTTCCACTGCTTTCCAAGCCAGACTACCTTTGGATTCAATTTGTGGCAGCCACATGGGTCAATCATCATACCTTTATTACTCATTACAAAGTAGATGTGGCCTCCCAGAACAGGGCTTCCTTTGGTTCCACTGGTCTAAAGAATTTATTCCCTTGAGCCACCTGAGAAAAAAGGTGGATGCTGTCCCAACCATCAAGAATGAAGGCGAGATAGGACAACATAACATAAAGACGTTATGTACTCACCATAACGTTCCATGTTTGTTGTCCATAATCTCACCTTCATTCTTGCATCCCACCATCCTTCCCCCTTACCTGGAAAATCGAGAAGAATTTTGGGAATTGGTCATAAAGTTGTCTGATTCCCTTCTTGTCTCATGAGACATGGACTAAGGATTTCTATCTTTACCAAGTTTCTTTTTCTGGTTAGATAAGTCTAGTGATTAGTGTTTGCAAACAAGATCTGGGGAACTGTCGCCAGGTATCATGGGATAGGGTGTAGCCTCGAGCCAGTGAAACTCTCAAGCTTTAGCATTAGACCGAGTCAGAACTGATGCTCATTTCCCAACCCAACCATCAAGAATGAAAGCGAGATTATGGACAACAAACATGGAACATTATGGTGAGTACATAACTTATTTTTCCCACCTATTACACACCACAACTTTTTTGAATGTGCATTTCCATCTTGTGTTATATGCACACACTAATGTTTTGCTGGTTGATCTAAGGTTCTGAAAAGACTTATTGAAGGAGGGACGTTAATTCTGGGGTTACCCAAATTTTTCAACACACCACCTTGAAGTTTAAATGCTTTCCTTCAAATTCTCAGGTAAAAAAAAAAAGTCTCAACAAGTTACAAGCAAGCAAACTTTCAGAAAGCAATTGGAGTCTTAAAAAGGAAGGGGGAAAACATCTGAATGACTGTCTGGAAGGGGGATTCTCCCAGAATAAAGGACTGCCCAAAACATCTGAATGACTATCTGCCCTTTCAAGAACCCACCCCCTCACACACACTTGGGCTATCAAATAAATCTTTCCCAAAGACTAGATCTGCATTTTCCTCAGTGGCATCAGGCAAATAGGTTCTGAGAATCATTTGGCAAGGATACATATGAGAGTGGGAGTCCCTTCCTCCCTTTCAGGAGATTCCTTCATTATGTTCAAACCAGATGTCTTTGTTTCCGCCAATCATCTGGCAAATGCTGTCTCTAGGTGTTGTTCCCCAGATCAAACAGCAAGAGTATTTTATTCAAGAATTTTTCTGGTGGCAAAGTTCAAAAAGCTAACCCTTCATTCCGTGATACTCCTCAAACCTCCTCAGTTTTCCATTAACTTCTTTTGGCTTTTCCCGGTTAGGGGTCACCACAGCAGATCACCTGTCCACTCATGATTGGCAGTGGAGTTTTACAGTGTCAAGTTGCCAGCCCAGCACCCAACCTTCCACAGAAGGCACACACACTCACACCTAGGGCCAGTTTAGAGTGTCCAATCCACCTGCAGCATGTCTTTGGGATGTGGGAGGAAACCGGAGGAAACCCACGTGACCACAGGGAGGACATGCAGACTCCGCACAGAAGGCACCCCAGCCGAGGATCGAACCAGAGAACCTCTTGCTGTGAGGCGGCAATGCTAACCTCTGCACCACCGTGGCTGCTCTCTCAGCTTTCCATTAACATCAGATGTAAAAGATAACTTGTCATCCCATACCAATTCTCAAAGAGTTGGGATTTTATTTATTTATTTTTTTTTTTAAGTTTTGTGTCTGGCTTATGATTTCAGTTATCTCCTTTATCATTTGGATTTTCTACAGCACCAAGTGTATTTACAAAGTGTCTGGTACCTGTAGTAACTCACTTTGGGTTACAAGGCATTTACAACTTTCCATGTTTAAACTGCCTTATATTTGCTGAGTCTTTCTCAAAATGTCATGAATCTCTTACTTGGGTAAGGGATCCACCTCAACAGTCTGAGATTCCAAGTAGATATTCAGAAAACTGTTTTTATTGGTTCTCATAGGATAGTGTTTCTTGGATGCCTTTTGGATAAATCCCTTGAGAAGTCTTCCTTCCCTTGGGACAAAATAGTGTTCTACATAGAATAGTTCTTAACCTTTTCCAGTCAGTCCATAACTTCATACAGGGAATCCCACACTCTGGAACAAGCTACCCATCTATGTCAAGCAAAGTTCCTCATTAGCACTGTTCAAGAAAAATCTTGATAAGTGGATGGGAAATAGGAAATACACCCTGGGGATCACGTCTGTGGCTCTGCTTAAAAGGGGCACAGGAAGATAACTTTCTTGGGTGGTGTAAGCCAGGGAATTTTGTTGGCTAGGCTTACTTGGGCCCTTGAGCTCATAGACTAGTACCTACCTATGAATATCTCAGAATTCTAGGATTCATGGTATCTATGATTGTCATGATTCCTGTGGCCAGACTTCACATGAGGAAGAAACAGTGATTCCTGAAGCTGACATTGTCCCAGCATCAGCACATCTTTGTCTTTTCATATTTCCTGTTCTGAGATTTTTGAAAAGGGAGTTACAGTGGGGGAAGGACCAGGTATCTCTCAAACATGGTTTTGTCTTCCAACTCCTACACAGACTATAACAACAAGTGTATTTTGCTTTACTTGAGATCTTGTCGTGGGGTGAAAGTTCAGGGTCTGTGGGGCAAACAGGACAGACTAAAAAACAAATGTCAAAGATATGTTGGCAGTAATAAGTCCTTAAGTTAATTTTGGTTCCACAGACCTCTGCTAGTTGTAGGTTCATAGCTAAGTACTAGGCTAACTAAGCCTAGCCAGTTTCCCTTTTTGTAGTCAAAATAACCTATCCATAGGTTCATAGATTAGTACTAGTCTAAGTGCCCTTGTGGGCCATTTTAAGCCTAGCCAATTACCCCATGTGAGAATCAAAGCCTGCACCTTGTAACTGTAAGGTAAACACCTTAACCATTATGCCAACCTCCCTCCCCTAACACATTTGGTTATAGATTGGCCTTACAAATTCCATGGCCAATAACTGTATATTGCCCATAATGAGAATAACTGATCATACCATAGATAATTTGAGGGGACCCATGCATGTTATAAGGAGCTGCCTCTCTCCATTAGTAGTACAGAGGACATTCCTGAGGTAACTTTTCTGTTTCTCAACCATATATCCAAGTTGTGCTTGAATAGCAACAGGGATGAACTTTGTTTTATGCGGATGGAATCTGTTCCACAGCAGTAGTATCCTCTGTGAGATATACCTGTCCTTCCAAAGTATTCTGTTGATGATGCAGGAGAGGTTTAGATCCCTTGACCAAGTATTTCTGATGCCATTTGTCTTGTTTATGTGCAATACATCCATCAGTAATGCCAGACACAGGTCACCTATTAGCAGTTTGTAGGATGGAGAGTATAGTTACAGGGCTTTACGTTTGTACATGATATGTCATTTAGGCCTTATATCCTTTTAGTAAGGTGTCTCTGTGGATGTTCCAGTAGTTGCATGGGTCTAGACAGATGTACTTCAAAGGGGCCAATATATTCCCTACTATAAAGGCTTAGAAAAGGGGGACAATGACACCCCTAGATCTAGAGACAACCCCTTTGTTTATAAGCTTTGCAGTGTACAATGACTTTCTTATAACAATGGACATGGTCAAAAGTTGGGTCACTTAACATAACTGTACATTATAGCTAAGATATCTATTTTGAGGTGGTCTTTTTGCTCTAATGCTTGTATTTCTGTCATCCAGTTTGCAGATTATTGAGAGTATCTTGTGTAGGATAGGTAGGGGAAAACATCAATGTCTGTGTACCATTACAGTGTTGGAGTTAACAGATGTTCATCATAGGATATCTGCTGTTAACGTAAATCCTTTTTCATGTAAAACAGAGGATGATACCTGCCCTTCTGAGATGACTTTCAGAGCTTTTCGTTTCTTACATGAATTTCAGTTCTTTTTTGCTTAGTCATCAGTATTTCTATCCTTCCAAGATGACTAGCTGGAGAACAGTGAATACCCAGTATAGGAACATTTCACATAATCATGAATTGCATAGCATAGATAATTTGTTCTCTGTTTTGGCATCAGCATTTTGTGGTTTTCAAAATTAAACTCTAAACATTGTGATATCAGTGATGTCCCTGGAAATCTGATATCATCAAGTGTATGTGCATAAGTATTCCACTTACATTTTTGCCTGAGAGAGGAATGGTAAGCCTTTTCCTGTGATCACTGGTCAGCCATTAGGAAAAAGACCTTGCTGAGTTGGCTTGTCTGGACCAGAAAAAAACTTGACGCCATGGTACAGGCAATCTGTACCCGCAGAGAGCCTGTCACTCGTGGCATGTAGATGAGAAACCTGGATTTATAGAACTACCCAGAAAGATACTAATTGGATACCTCAGGCAGAAATTGAGACTACAGTGACATCTGCACACCAACCAAGGCCTACAGACCTAGTGAGGTTCTGTCTGAAATTCCCACATGTTCCACACCTTATTACCACAGAAGGCAGATAGTAGAATCATTCCTTTTGTTACTAGTCAGGCATCAACAAATGTCTGTGCCACAATTCTGAGTATATCTCTCTGAAGTGTGTAAACATGGTTATTCTAACCATCTTCAATGACAGTTGTCAAAGAATACTGACCTGTTCAGCAAGTTTTGTAAACCCCCAAGTAGTAAAGGTTTGGAATTTCTCTACAGTATAGGCCCAGTGCCTCTGTTGGCATTTGATTACAAGAGGTTCAAGAAAGATTGTTATGACCTCATAAGGAACAAATCTACCTGCACTGTGGTGTTCTCTGAATGGAGTGCCCACTCCTCCAGACAAAAGGAGGAAGTTTCCACCATCTGTGTCCTCAGATGAAGGGAAGACTTAATGTATTCTTCCTTGATTTCTTTACCAGTGTGGTATACCAGATATGAGAAAATTACCTCTTTTGGTTCCCCCAGGAACATTTACTTTGGTACCACATTAAGTTATCTGTGGCAGCACTACAAAATGTGGCTGCAAAGAAGTTTCTATGTCAAAAACCTTAATTGAACTTGCTAGGTATAAATGAACCCAAACCTGTACTGCCAAGTGCCTCTCAGCCTTTTGAGCTTACAGGGATGATTTTGAATTGGCATCTTTAAGGCAGTCACATGCTCCAAAGCTGCCAAACAGGTCTTATACAGTTCAAGAGATCTAAAAATACCATGTGTTCTGCTAGCAGATTGATCATTTGTTATAACTTTTTTTCCAGGACAGGTTTTAGGACCTGCAAAGCATGTGGGCGCAATTTTCCCCGATAAGACGCACACAAAATGTGTGTAGTATGTTTGGTTTTGAGGCATTTGAAGAATGAATGCACTGTCTGTAAAAAAATATAGCTCTGGAAACATGTACAGGAAGAATAAATTAATTTTGAAAGACAATTACCTTCCGAGGCAGTGGCAAACAGAAAAGCCATCTGTGGATGACTGCTATAAAGCTTCAAACAGAAGTTTGAAACTGGAAAAAAGGAAGAAGAAAAATAAGTTGATGACTCTGATGTGGTTGTACTGGCAATTCTAGACAATCTGCCCTAAGGTTATATTCCCAGGACTACTACTACTACATGACCTGGTCTTTCATCAGTGATGACACCAGTCAGATCCGCTTTGCCACATCATTAACTCTCATCAGGGGTGACTGACTTGGAGCCAAAATGCAAGGCTAGCAGCTTCTCCCATGAAAAGGAACTCTTAATATTACTTTCTTCAGGACCAGCCTCTGCTGCTGCTTTTAGGCCCTACAAGTCCCTTGGTAGTCCTACACATGTTGAAGTAAAGCAGATGGTCTGGCCTTCAAGAAGGTCTGGCTTCATTACATTGTCATCTTTACCCCCTTGCCCAGGGTGGCTCAAGAATAGACCTTACCATCCTTTTCTGCTGTTTCTTCATTAGCCCCTGTTTTTGGTGGCAGTAGTGTAGGGGTCAACGCGAGTTACTGTTTGCATTCTTTTGGTGTCAAAGGATACTGTTGTCCATGGGAAGGCCCTCAGTATCAGTGGTTACTGCAGTGCCAGTCAGCATGTTGGTACTGGGGTCCACTAGATCTGAAGACTTTGAGGTCAAGATCTGAAGACCTCAAGGTCAACTGCTAGGTGTCAACATTGACCCGATGTTTACAGGACTGTTGTTGGTGTTGATGCCTTTGGACTTTGATTCTTTGGGGAGGAAATCAACAAAAACAACTTTTGTTTTGGAACAGTTTGATCAGTTCTGGTGTTGCTTCCACTCCAGTGCCAGGACCTTTAAGTACCATGTGTTTCAGGCCCTGTTGTTTCTGCCAACATGGAGTAGACCACTTTTATGTTCCATGCCAGTGCAGATGCAGGAGACATTCATTCCTCCCCATGAAACTGGCAAAGCAGAGATGTTTCACTGCCCTTTATCTAGACGCTCAAAGGATAGAGGACTACTTAGGTTTATGGTGCAGATATCAGCGGTGCCTTTTTCTATAGAGAGTACTGATGATTCTTCACTCAACCCCCCCCCCCGCTCAAGAAAAGGCAGTGCACAAGGAAGCACTTCAACTAACCATTGCAGTGAACCGCAGTCCCGGACGCTGTTCTTTAGGGAGGGCTGGTGGATGCTCCTTTACAGTCTGATGTGTTGTTTGGTTCACCTGTGGAAGCAGTTTTAAAAGAAAATGGAGGAAGCTAATTTCAAAGAAAATTGGGATTTAATTACTCAAGACAGATGGGTGTTCTCAACACTTATCTGGACATTCCCAAGTTCAAGATGTTGGCGTTTACACAGCTTTTTACCCCTGCTGGGCAAAGATCTGGATGGTGACTTCAAATCTATCCTTATTTAGACAACTGCCTGATTCTGGCTCAAGACACAGCATCTACATATCAACATGAAGGAGATGTTGCTTCCAGTTTTAGCATTACTGGCTTTCAGGGAGTTACTTCTTCCCAGGGGGTGTTGATTTTCACAACACAACTCACACAACTGTCACACTTCAACAACACAAACAACACATTCTTCTATTCTATAGGCCCAGGCAGCCAATTTTTTTATGTGCGCTGCTAAACTAGCCGCCTAATGTCAGGCAAGGGTTTCTGCCAGAGCACAGACTATAGCAGAGATGTGTTAAAATGATAAATCATGGATCCCCCAGTGGTGGAAACTGGATCTTCATGTCAGAAATGTGTCATGGCCTTTACCTTTGATTCCACACATCTGTTATCCAGCAGGATTCTGCTCTGCTCCCATGTTCACTTTCTCTCTCACTCTCTTCATCTGATGCTGTAACACGTTTGAACACAGCAGGTCCAACAAGTTCAACAAGTTTTTAAATGATTATATGGAAAGAAGAGACCCAGTACAAGTGGAAAGTATGCAAAGGGAGAGGATTTTATTTTTTTTTTAAAGAAGCAAAGAATTTGGAGATTTCTGAGCCTGGTTTGAGTATGGCTTTCTTCAATCTACTACTGAGTTACTGGACAAGGGTCTCTTCCTCTCTCTTTAATTTCATGCTGCAGCAATCTCAGCTCACACTGATTGTGTGACCCGCCATTGTTTTCGTGATCCTTTGTTTGTTCAAAAAATGGGAGGGCAAAATATAAGACCCCCCTCCTACTCCCTACCCTCTCAATTTTGTGTTATCCTTCCTTTATGCCTAAAGTGGTTTCTAGTGGCTTTAAAAGCAAACTATTCATTTGCCTACTTTTATGCAGAGACCCCCAAAATAAGGGGGAAAGATTTTTGCATACTTTGTACACAGTCTCAGCAGTTGTTTGTTTCTTTTTGCTTTGAGTTCACAGGGCAAGCCTGTGTCAAAAAAATTTCTAGGTGGATGGGGCTTTTGGTGTTTTTTTATTTTTTGTTATTCCCATCATCCTACTGAGGGATTGTTTAGGGGTGGTTGTGTGAAGTGAGTTTACCTGCTTATATTTATTATATTGTTCATTTGTTTTTTGTATTTTTGGCCTTGTGCCTTAGGGTTTTAGGGTCTTCTGACATCTGGGGCAAAAAGACTGAGGATATGGCCGCAGCATCACTGCATTAGTACCCTGGCGGCCTGACCGAGTCTACACGCGCCCCCGACCTGTCAAGCCTTATACTCTGGACTGGCCGACACTGGAATTGGACTGCAGCAATGTAAGGACTGCAGCAATGGAATCTTTCTATGGTCTACTTTTCCTTCCTCAGATACAGATTTTGACAAGAAGAAGGTGTCTTCAAAATCTCCTCTTGTGTATGTCACCTTTGGTAAAATTCTGGAGATGAGTTAGAGGAGTTCCTGGCCTGTTTCCTCTTCTTCCTCAGTGAAAGAAATCTTGCAGGAGGCATCCAAGTCCTCTGTCAGTGGCTTGGGTTGTGCCACCCCATGACAAGCTGGGAGATATGTAAAACAAATGTTGGAAGAAGCCTGCCATTACAGAGTTTCTTCCCAGGAAGCCTGATAGAGTGCTGTGCACCCCCAAGAATAGACAGAGCTGTAGTAATGGGCCCTGTTGTGGACTCCATAGTTGTTTTCACTGCCTCCAAGGAAAACATCCCGTGGGATGCACAGAATATCCATCCCCCAAACAGAGAATCTAGGATGGTGGATAGACTAGGAAGGTGTGTGAATGTGTCAAATATATTCTGTCAGAGTTCTCAGCTGTGTTTTACTGACAATCATACATATTTTTTATATATGTGTGTGTATATATATGTCGAAAGATTTTACTCTTCTAACATATTCTGGAAGAATCACACCAAGTTCTTGTAAGCAAGTAAAACAGCTTTATTTTACATGCACGGAGACCTGCTACATGATAGTAGTATGCCAGCAGTCTGGCTACTTGTACTTTGAGTTCTCCTTATATAGACCCTCCTGCACGTATATACACGTAGCACAGAGAACATTCATTAGAAGTGATAGTTTGATTACTTGTTTTTACCAGCCAGTACCACAGTTATTCTTGCACCATTAACTTTCTTATCAGCAGTTTAAGATTAACTTCTGCATTCCTCAGTGATCAACATTTTCCAGAACATTTCAGTTTGCACGCAGTGAACATTTTTCTGCTTAACCCTTTATATACAGAATACAAAATATGTTGACTTCAGTATTTTTCCACATTTCCCCCCTTACAACATTTTGTATACTGTTTATTTTACACAATCCCAGATACGTTGTATACCTTCTCATAATCAGAGAAATATGCTTTTGTAGCATTGGCAGAGATAACCTTCGATATTATCATTTTGATACATGGTATGCAACAGCAGCCAAGCAGCAAAAATATGATTGCACCAACACATACAGCAATTAAAATGTTCATCAACACAGAACCCCAGTTTCCAAACAGGTTTTGGAAAAAGTCATTCAAGGGGTTTGGACCAGGTTTAGTCCATTCAGAAACTTGTTGAATTATTTCAAGATGGCTCTGAATCGCATGCTCGTTATCAGGAATGAACGAGCAGCACTCCTCGTGTATGAGAGCGCAAGTACCTCTTTTCGCCACTAGGGTGAAATCGAGCACCATACGGTTCTGCAACACTACTGTTCTCATCGCCGTTAATTCATCCATCACCAATTCTAGCACTGAAAATGTCGCATTACTCAGAGTCTCTAACAGTTTTGACAGTTTTCTCAGTTCCCAGATGGATTTTACTGTCCCATACGCTGGCAAAATACCAGCCCAAGCAATTACATCATCGCCTAGGTCCATATGTGAGAGTCCTTTGCTGCTGACGTGTGCCAAGTCATGGTGATAAATCCATGACGCATCAATGTTACCTACGGGATTAATAGGTTTATTAAGAGAACGTACATTTCATATTTTACCTTGAGGCAATGCATTTGCGTGTCTGATAGCTGGTATCAGATATCCCAAAAAACAACTTCCTGACCACCCATATGGTAACCATTTATATGCTTTCCTACCACAAATAAAATAACAATCATTCGTTTTGATGGTGATATTGGTTGCAAATTCATAACTCCCATTTGGCTTTAGCCCCTTAAATAACAGGCCATATACATACAGCATTTTTTCAACAAAACTAGTATCATTTACATTGATGTCTTTTTTTTATAGCTCCAAACTTGGTCTCACACTGCCCTTCTAGGGTACAATTATGAACTATTGTCATATTACATTGGCTCAGCCCCACCTTAACTTTCCAATCTTTTGAAAACACACTGTTCTGTTTTGGCGCCCCAGAAGAGGCAGCACCACCTTGTTTCTCAGTGGTACTTCTGTGGTTTCAAACAACAAATTATTCCAAGTATCATTTGTTCCCAGAGGGGCTGTCCCTAACATTAAGCCACTATGTACAGTAGGTATTACAGTACATACCCAACAATTTGAGACATTCATTGAGGATGCATATGCATATTTAATCGCTTGATATGTATTAAAGTTTGGATGCCAGCTGGTGTGTTTGTCTCTTTTTGAACGGCTAGCTTCATCATAAAACAGAAATGGCCAAAACAGAAATATTACAATCACAATAGTTATAAACAATAAAATATTGCAATAGAACCATTTTCTCTTATTCTCATTATTGTCCTTCATGGTTACTGCTGTCTGTTTGTTCCTCAGGGGAATTCAATTTTTTATCTAACTTAAAATGTTTTACAATTTTGCAATGCATTAGGTGGATCCATGAGGACCTTTCTTTAATCCGAACTGCCGTTGGAGTTGCGATGACTTCCGTGATTTTGTCGTCTCTTGAACCTGAAAAACAATCATTCGTTAAACAGCTGTTAGTATTGGTCAGCATTTTCCTCATGCTATCTCCTCACCCCCCTCACGTTCCGCAGGCAACAAGTTTTGCCACTGCAGGACGTAATAAGGTCTCCCATACAATAACTCAAATGGGGGTGACTCCTTTTGAGGTGGGAGTTGTCCGCATGGAAAGGAGGGCTAGAGGTAGATAGGTAATCCAAGACTGATGTGTCTCGGCCATGAGTTTTCTTAACTTGCCTTTTAGAATGCCGTTGTGGCATTCCCACCAACCCTGCTGACTGTGGGTGGTAGGCACAATGGTGTTTCAGTTCAATTTGGAAAACTGTAGACAGTTTCTGAATGATCTGATTGACAAAATGCATGCCGTTGTCAGAGTAGATGCGTGTAGGAAGTCCAAAGTGCGGGACGATGTGATTGACCAAAATTTTAGCCACTGTTTGAGCATCCGGATGTGTCACCGGAAAAGCCTCAACCCACTTAGTAAATGCATCTACTATCACTAACACAAACTTCTTTAGTTGTGCCGGGGTCAATTCGATGAAGTCCATACATATTGTATGAAATGGATAGGGGGGTGTTGGAAATGATGCCGGGGCAACTCTGACCCCTCCCCCATGGTATTTAGCACATACTATGCAGGATAGACAAAAACGTTTTGCATATGCAATGAAACCCTTGGTCCAAAAGGTAAGGTGGATAATTCTAACCGTAGCTGCAGGGCCCAGATGTTATGGGCCATGCACAACTAGTGCTGCATACCTAAAAAGATTAGTAGGCAAAACATATTTATTATCTGGTCCCACATAGATTCCTTTGTTCTGTCTAACACCATACCTAGTTCAGCGTTGTTTTTCCTGTACTGTGCTAAGTTCCTGCATGACTTGTAAGGTTTGTAAATCAAACTTATCTGTTGGTTGTAATTTTGTAGGTGTGGTTTCAAGTGAAAAGGTACTGGACATAGCTGCCTCTTTGGCTGCTTTGTCTGCTAGGGCATTACCAAGTGATACCGGGTCCTTAGCTCGGGTATGAGCAGCGCATTTATAGATGGCCAAACCCCGTGGCCGTTGGACGGCTTGTAGTAATTCAAGGATTAGTTCTTTGTGCATGATATCTTTTACGAGGTTGTAACCATCCCCCTATTTTTCCATTGCTGAGCAAACACATGTACCATAGAGAAAGCATATTGACTATCCGTATAGATAGTGACATTCCTGTCCTCCAACAGGAGACATGCCCTTGTCACAGCAATCAATTCCACTGCTTGAGCGGATAAGTTCCCGGGGAGTGGTCTTGCCTCTATTATCTGAGTTGCAATAGTAACTGCATACCCTACCTGTGTGGTGCCTGTTTCTGTTTTGCATGCCAACCCATCTACAAACAGTGTCCAGTCCGCATGTAGTAAGGGTTGATCTTTAAGATCCGGTCTTGGTAGAACTTTAGAATGTATGAGATCTAAGCATACATGCGGGATACCGTCTTCAGCAATGGGTAGCAATGTCGCTGGATTTAAGGTAGTGCATCTCTCAATTGTCATATGTGGCTGTGATAACAGCGTAGTCATACAAGATAAATGTCTGCTAGGTGACAGAAATGTTAACTTGTCCTGCAGAAGGATGACTGCTACAGAGTGCGGGACTTTTAACGTAAGATCATGGAACAATACCAACGTGGCAGACGCTTGTACCGCCAAAGCGGCTGCAATTACTGCTTGCACACAGTGTGGTAATGCTCGTGCTACTGAGTCTAATTTGCTAGAGTAAAATGCCAATGGTCTTAACTTATCTCCATACATTTGCATTAAAACAGATGTCATAAATCCCTGCTTGCAATCTACAGTCTGTATAAAGGTCTTACTGTAATCTGGAAACCCCAGTGTCGCTGACCCAGCTATCAGTTGCTTGATTCTAGTGAATGCCTGTACTGCCTTGTCTGTCCAGTGCAGCAAATCTTTTGCTGCCATCGGTATTGCAAAAATTAAGTCTGATAGCGGGTGCACTTCTTCGGCATAGTTGGGAATCCAACTAAGACAGAAGTTCGTAATGCCTAAAAAGGACATCATTTCTTTTTTTGTAGTTGGCATGAGGGCTTGTAAAATAGCATTCTTTCTACTATCATCTAATCGCCTGCCCTTCCCAGAGATAGTATAACCCAGGTAACGTACTTCTAATTTACAAAATTGTAACTTAGACTTATTTACCTTATGTCCTTCGTGTGCCAGAAAGTGTAGTAGTCGAATAGTCTCGGACTTACAGAGTTCTTCCGTAGTCGCGGCCAGGAGGATATCATCCACGTACAGCAGTAGGTGGCACCCTTGGGCAGGTTGGAACTGAGCCAAATTGGTGGACATCTCTTGTGAGAAGATGGTCGGACTTTCGCAGTATCCCTGCGGTAACCTGGTATAGGTATAATGCTTGCCCATAAACGTAAATGCAAACCAAAATCTACTATCTTCCTGCAAGGGAATAGAGAAAAAGGCATTACTGATATCAATTACAGAAAAGTAGTTATCTGTTGGAAGGATATCGTTCAGCAGAATAGACGGATCCGGGACCATGGGGGCCCAAGGTACCACTGCGGCATTTATTGCCTGTAAGTCTTGTACCATCCTCCATGTCCCATCCATTTTTTTTACTGGAAATAAGGGCGTATTACACGGTGAATCTGTGCACAGAATTAATACTCCAGCTTTCAAAAGTGCTGTGATTACTGGTAAAATGCCCTCCTCTGCCTTTCTGCTCAAGGGATACTGCCGTTTATGAGGTCTAAATTCTGACTTGGGTGTAATCTTTACCTGTCCTGCCATTCTAATCAGTCCGATACCGTGCTGACCCTGCGACCATAATGAGTTTGGAATCGTCTGCAATTGAGATTCCTCCATGGGGGTAAGGAGACATAGTCATAATGTCCCAGGGGATTGTATCGGTTCGTCTTCCCAGAGGTGCATGGTCGGTCTGGCTTGTGTAACCCAGTTAAGTTTTTGAACCTGAACGCCTTTACCTGCCAACTGTTCTGGTGTCCATCCTACCCATTCAGTTATTTTCTTACCCACGAGGTACCATGACATTCCTTCACCCTCCGTGACTGAAATATGTGTGGTTAATTCATTCTTATACAGCAGCTGCATATCCCTTGTAAGGCTACATGTGACTGCAGAATTACCTAGTGTGTCCCAAAAAAGGCTATGCAATACTAGTTTGGTGACTTTAAAACTAAGAAATTTCTTTTCGTATTCTAAATCAGGTCCGCACATCTTCTGTAATACATTGTGCAATGTAATGGATCTGACACCTTCGGATTTGTTATGCCGTATTTGCTTAATGCCAAATTTGTAAGATCCGTCACTACACTCTGGGGGCCTGTCTCTATCAAATCATTACAATACCAGTAATGTAGATCTCCCTGCCCCTCTAATAGCATTGCACTATTTGGTTCAATTCTCCTTGCCACCATCCCAGTGGAGGTTGGGACGGCTGCTATGCCGAACACTTGCATTAAATCTCTTCCTAGTAAATGTACTGGGCAGATTTTTGAAATTATTACTCGGAACCGTATGGTTTGGTTCGTCTCTGGGTCAGTAAGCCACAGAGGTTTGGACAATAGCTCTTTGTAAATACGACAATTTGCTGCTTTTACAAGCACATATTCATCCGAGGTAACATCGGACGATATGGCAGTACTTCTGACTAACGTTCGTGAAGCCCCTGAGTAACAAAGAAATTCTATGTCTCGGCCCTCAACTTGCAATGTGATCACTGGTTGGGATTCCAATTGCATAGTTGATGCTAGTGCTGTTAGATTTACCATTTGATATTCCTCATTTTCTGCCATTTCCTGTCCCCACCCATCGCCTTCACGTGTACCTACTTTCTCATTCTCACTTTCTTCTTCTTCCTCATACCCTCCATCTACGTCTTCTTCCGCAGGTCGCGGAACCTTGAACTAACATTAAAGTTCCATCTTCACTAACTGTAAAAAGTCTGGGCTTGTTTATCTTTCTTTTCCTTCAGATATTTCTCAGCATGTCTAGCATACTCCATAAGGGGCTGTAGACACGCTGTCCAGTGTGTGATCATATGCTTTTGTATAAAGTTACCAATGGCTGTCTTGCAGCCCTTTAGGAATGCATTTTTCAATTGCTGTTCATAGGGCGAGTCATTTTTCCTGATTTTCTGCCTTAATCAACCCACTATGAGCATCAAAACATTGTGTGAGATGATGTAGATAATTGTCTACGGTTTCGTCATCTGATTGAACGCATTGATTAATGCAAGTCCAATCTGCTTTGGGCTTCCAATGTTCTTCTATTTTATCTAAGAGAGTCTTTATTCTGGTTCTACACATTTGGAAGTTTTATTATCCTCCTTTTTAACAAAGTACACATCTCTTTCACTTGAATTACCACACCCTTTTTTTTTTTTTTTTTTTTTTTTAATTTTGTTTCCTATGTCTCTTATGCTTCCTCCAGCCATTTCTGTGCCTGGGGAAACCCCACCTTCTTTTGATTCCTTGTCTTATTTCCTGCCTGTTTACGCAGTAATCTTACTAGATTTTGACATTCTGACTTATTTAAACATCCACTAAACCCATGGTCTTTTTTCCATTTATCTAAATATTTTACGTTCTTTGGGTGTAAATCAAACATAAACTTTTCATCTTCAGTTTTGTCATTGCCTTTGGCGCAACTGGTTCCTGTTCCCATTTCTCTTACGAGAAACTATTCCTGTTCCTGAGATCTCTTGTATATGGAATCTGTTCGCATATACTCCTTATACTTTGAGAAAATTAAATTTCTCCCTTGACTAGTCCCTTAAAATTTAGACAAAAATTCCAATCAGAAACAACAAAAAAATAGCGTTTTGCTTACCTTTGTGATTCCTCCGCCCTGTTTCGCTGCCACCTCACGGATTGAATCTGGAAAGAGTGACTGGCCTCTAATTTCGACCTGTTTCAGTCGGAGGTCTTTCGTTCGAGGAGAGCCTGATCTCTCTCCACCTGCACAGGTTTTCAGCCTCTCTTTGTTCAATTCGCGCCGTGCAGGGGCCGCCCTAACGTTGGGCGCCAGTTATGTCGAAAGATTTTACTCTTCTAACATATTCTGGAAGAATCACACCAAGTTCTTGTAAGCAAGTAAAACAGCTTTATTTTACATGCATGGAGACCTGCTACATGATAGTAGTATGCCAGCAGTATGGCTACTTGTACTTTGAGTTCTCCTTATATAGACCCTCCTGCACGTATATACACATAGCACAGAGAACATTCATTAGAAGTGATAGTTTGATTACTTGTTTTTACCAGCCAGTACCACAGTTATTCTTGCACCATTAACTTTCTTATCAGCAGTTTAAGATTAACTTCTGCATTCCTCAGTGATCAACATTTTCCAGAACATTTCAGTTTGCACGCAGTGAACATTTTTCTGCTTAACCCTTTATATACAGAATACAAAATATGTTGACTTCAGTATTTTTCCACAATATATATATATACATATATATATATATATATATATATATATATATATATATATATATGTGTGTGTGTATATATATATATATATATATATATGTATATATATATATATATGTGTGTGTGTGTGTATATATATATATATATATATATATATATATATATATATATATATATATATGTGTGTGTGTATATATATATATATTTATATATAGGTCTACCTATAAAGACTAAAATTCCACATTACTGAATCGGACAAGACCGAGATGGCATTGCTGAAACCTTACATGAATACACACTGGAATTTTACTGTGGGAAAAGAACCGGTCATCATGGTGACCTTTGCCCTGTCCCCACTGTAGAGCAATCTCAGAGTTGGTATATTTAGTTGGGAGGGGTGTGGGGGTTAAGCCTTCCACATCTTTTGCCCCCCACATTTCTGGGTTTAATTTTCTTTGGACTGTGCTTTTTGTCGTGTTGAACAAGTGATGACTTTTTCAGAGTTCTTTATGAGTGTTCTGAGTGTTCGCCATCTCTGTATTGTCTGATTCAGTAATGAGAGATTTCGGTCTTTTTCAAGTAGACCCCTATATATATATATATATATATATATATATATATATATAGTGAGATAATTCAGTAAAGGTGTTAAAATTAGTTTAGTCAATTTCTTTTGAAGACATGCCTGTTTTAAAGACATCTGTACACAGACCATAGAATACCTGAGATGAAAAAGATTTAAGATACAATCTAACAAGTATAGGCCTAGGACTGAGCCCTATGGGCAACTTTACTATAATCTAGAATTTCTCCTGTCCGTTCGCTGTATACTTGCTATGTCATGTTTGTAAGCGATTCACCTATCCATCTTATCAAGACTACATTAATAACTAGTTGTTCTAATTTTGTTGATTAGTGATGTGTGTGACCTTGTAAAAAGCCAAAACCAATTCTATATAGTTTATATCACAGCACAAGTTTTCGTTTATAGCCGTTATATAGACCATAATGTTACAGGTAATATCAGATCTGTTTTCATCATATGCATGCTGATATATGGTTTTAAGTCCCAACTATTCCAAGTTGTCTAAAATAATATTCTCTGTTTATTCACACAAAGTAAACTTAGGGGTCTGTATGACTCCTGGTTGTCTTCTGCATTTCTTTAAAGATGTGTTTAACAACTGCATGTCTCCAGTGTTGGGGAATATCCCCATACTTAAGTGACCTACTTGGATAATGGATAATAGTGGTACTTTAAGATTATTCTGAAGTGTCATCCAGTTATTACTGCTTCCATCTCCTCCCTGTGCTTTGTTTAGGTCCAGTTTGCATAGTTCCTTTTCAGTATAATCTAATTTAGTATCAGTATCTGAAGTTATCCGCAGTAGTGGTACTGTGGTAGCGTTGTCGCCTCACAGCAAGACGTTGTCCCATTCGATTCTCAGCTAGAGCGTCTTCTGTGTGGAGGCATGCGTGAATGGGTGTGCCTTTGTTGAAGGTTGTGCGTCAGGGCTGGTAACTTGGCACATAAAAATCCACTACCAAACATTAGCAGACTGGAGTTCCGCTGTGGCGACCCCCAACCAGGATAAGCCGAAAGACACAACAACAAAGTATCAGTATCTGAAGTTACCTGGATGTTACTAGAGCAATTTATCACCCCTTTGTGGAGTCAGTGTTTAGTAAACAATTTTGTAACTATATCAATAATCTGTTTGAGAATAAGTTTTGGAATCTGTAACTGTTGATTTGTATGTCTTTACACCTACCAGATCTTGTGTGTGTGTGTGTGTGTGTGTGTATATATATATATATATATATATATATATATATATATATATATATATATATAGTCTATTTTGATTCGCTGAAAACTCATTTCACTGAATTTCAAAACACTCGTACCAAATCGCTGAAAGATCAAATCAACGAAAACTCATTTCACTGAATGTAAGTACAGTTGGGCAAATAAAGTATATGCCCTTTTCCCCACTGTAGTGCGATCCTGGAGTTAGTATATATAGTTAGATGGTTTGGGGGTATAGCCTCCCACCTACTTTTGGTTTTATATTAGTTTTCAGTGAAATGAGATTCATAAATATAAAAGCCAGGTAGGTGGGGGGCTGTGCCCCCCCCCCCCAACTATATATACTAATTCCAGAATCACACTACAGTGGGGAAAAGGGCATATATGTTATTTGCCCAACTGTAGTTATATTCAGTGAAATGAGTTTTCAGTGATTTGAACTTTCAATGATTTTTTGACAGTGAATTGAAATTTCAGTGAAATGAGTTTTCATTGAGTGAAAGCAGACCCATATACATAACTAAATATATATATATATAACTAAATATATATATATATATATATATATATATACATATATATATATATATATATATATATATAAAATCTCAGTGACTATAGAATTCAAAGAAATAACATTTAATTAAGTCAAATTGCATGATGAAATCGCACGAATATATAAATAAATATCAAGTACAATGACCAAACCTTGTATAAGGGGAAGTAATTCATAAAGTAGTCATTCTGACTTTTGTACAATTCTGCCAGTCACACTAAAGAAATGAAATCCTTTTTCTCATCAGTAAATAGCTACAGCTCACTGTCACTTGTAGCCGCTCAAGTTACAGCAGTAAAAATCAGAGTTAAAAAATGAAAAACATCAAAATAAAACTGCCATGCAGTTGCATAATAACTCATGAAATAGCACTGGATGGTTTCAGATAATCTCTGGAATGTCCTGCTTACAGTATGTACAGGTTATAGCTGACTAGGCCCCTTGAGAGGGTTAGATTTTGCTTTTTGCTTGTCTAAAATTAATCTCTTTTTTCCAACAACGAGTGAAAATCAGAAGTAAAAAAAAAAATGTAAATCTACTAGTCAGTTGCACCATAAATCACAAAACACCAGTAGATGGTTTCAGATAGGCTCATATGAACAAATTTTGTCGAGAACTGGCAAGGAAGACTCTAAACTCCCTCTACTTGCAACTTAATTTCTCAGCAACCACTGGAAAGTTAACCACCACCAATTATTCCTGAGAAGATGCCACTACCCTCAAGGTGCCCATCGGAGTGATATCCCCCTAAAGAAATACTTCAGTGTATGTAGCCTACTAATATTTTAAATATTATTCTTTTAATTGTAGTTAGGTTATGTGTTAGGTATTTCACTCTGCCAGAGCGAGATAGCAGCCGACCGCAGACCGCTCGTATGCCCAGCCCATACCATAGTTTCTAATGATATTATGTATTACTCCCTTAACTAACTAAAGTTGCTGCCATTCCTATGATAGCCACTAGGTGACACCCTATACCAGGACTAGATAGATACTTTGTAACTTTCAAATAGAATCGTGTTAGACCCTTTTTTTCAAGCTCTCCTACCCAGTTTCTATCCCTATTCTCTCCTAACACACCTAGTATATCTTTTATTCTGACCATATTACTGTAATCAGCTGCTGTCTACATAGATTACTCTCTACAGAAACACTTACATTGCAGTGGCAATCCTCTACAGCTACAGATTGTTTCTTTCTCACTGTGGCTTGTCCATCATTTGGTTCTACCTGCTCCGTTTGCCCTGCTCTCTGCTCCCCTACCCTACCCCCCAAATCCCACACACACCTGACCTTATACTTCCATAGCCACACCTCCAACCCTCATCAACCAATTAGCCCACACCACTTCTCTTTATCAGTTAACATTTTTGGCTCCTTTTTGTTAACCCTAACTGTTCAACAGCTGATATTCCCTGTAACAGCCCCACCACGTAACTGGTCTTCATTACTTTCAAATAGCTTAGTCTCCACCACCCTATACCCCTCACAATGCATAGCCACTGCTGGTCAGCGCACCTTAACATTCTTCTCTTGTTCATTGGGCTTGCCTCTCTACTGATATCTCATGGCCTAACTTGCTATGAATCCCTAACCTTTGCTAAATTTCAACATCCCCTAAGACAAACCCACTCTTTCCTATAGCCTCTCTAACACACATTAACATAACATCCTCTTCATCCTACCTTCTACCACAGTTTCATAGACTAACCCGTATTAAATATCTCCAAATGAGAAAATGAGACCCTTTTCTCTGTAAACTCGTCAAACTATTATTTAACCCTCAAAATTGTTTACTGCTACATGGTGACAACCATCAAAACCCTGGTCCTAACATTACCACACTTAATACTTCTTCAGCCAATACTACCACTCCTCTCACCCTCCCAAAAAGTGCAAACTCTCTACTTATAGGTCACCTCTCAAACTCAGGAACCCCACACAGCCTTCCTGAAGACACTGGAGGGTATAAATGTATCTCCAAACACCATCATATTGGGTGACTTCAACTACCCGAATATAGACTGGGAACATTACTCAAGCCCTAACTTTCTAGCCCAACGGTTCCTGGAGTTCATAAATTCAAATGCCATGGAACAGCTAGTCACTGTTTCCACGAGAGGAGAAAATATACTAGATCTCATTGTCACAAACATGGGGACAAAATGCTCCACACCGGAAGTATATCCCTCATTGGTGAGATCTGATCATAAACTAATCTCACTGGAAATCCACATCCTGCCACCACCCCAAACAAAAAAGACCATAGTGAAGAACTTCTCTAAAGCAAACTTCACACTACTCAAGACTGGTGTGGTATCCTTCAAGGCCCCTGAGCCAGAGGAAACCACAACCCAAGCTGCGGAAGCCCTTACAAATGCCTTCTATGAACACCTCCAGGATTGCATGGATCAGACAATCCCAAATAAAACCAAGACTCTTTCCACAAAGGGCAAACGTCCAGTCTGGTGGACCCCAGCCATTAACAAACTTTACAATAAGAGGAGAAAGCTATTACATGATAGAACAAAATCCATAAAAGGGAAGTCACCCCTGATCATTATTAGTAAAAAAATACGAGCACTCATAAAATCAACTAAAGCCAATTTTGAGAGAAAAATTGCCATGGATTCAAAGGACAATCATAAGGCCTTTTTCAGCTATGTTAGGAACCTGGGTGGAAACTCCCAGATATGCTCAGAATTAGTCCAAAATGATACAAAAATCACTGAACCCACAGACATTGCCAACATACTGGCAGGTTCAGTGCAAACTTCACCCCTCTCCCCTAAAGGAGAGATAACTATCCCAGCCGAGTGTAGCCTCCCGGACATCTCAAATGCGCAGGTGAAAGCTGCTCTCTCTAAAGCTAAAAACACAGCATCAATGGGACCGGATGGTGTCCCGGCTGTGTGCTACACGAGCTAAATGAGGAATTAAACCCGCACATAAGGCAGCTGTTTAATCTCAGCCTTACCACAGGATACGTGCCCAAGGAGTGGCATACGGCAACTGTGGTCCCACTCCACAAAGGCGGCGCCTCTACGGACCCTGGTAATTACCACCCCATAAGCTTAACAAGTCTAGTCTGCAAAGCTATGGAGAGGATCATAATGGAGCTCATAAACAAAGATATAGGGGACTTGCAGACATTGGACCCGACCCAGTTTGGCTTTGTCAAGGGAAGATCATGCCTTTTGAACTTGGTCGACTTCTTTGAAACAGTCACCAAGGCCATTGATGAGGGAAAGGCAGTCCATACAGCCTACCTTGACCTTGCAAAGGCTTTCGACACAATACCCCACTCGGGTATTGTAGAAAAACTTACCAGCTTAAATGTAAACCCATATGTCACAAGATGGGTTGCAAACTGGCTTAAGGACAGAACCCACAGGGTTAGAGTTGCTGGCGCTGTGTCAGACTCCAAGCCGGTCACAAGTGGTGTCCCACAGGGCTCGGTCCTTGGCCCCCTATTGTTTGGCATCTACTTCTCAGAAGTACAGGCCAACATGGGATGACTTTGGCTGACAAAGTTTGCAGACGACTGCAAACTGGGCGCCATAGTGGAAAGTGCATCGGACACGGATATCCTTCAGAAGGGACTCACGGAAACAGATAGCTGGTGCCAGAGCCATGGCCTGAAGTTAAACGCCAAAAAATGTATAGTCATACCCTTCGGGAAAAACAAGGTAACCCCAAGCTACCATATAGGTGGCAATCCACTAAGCACAGAAGAGGTTATCAGGGACCTGGGGACCCAGGTTGACAGTGGCCTTTCTTTTGACACTCACATTGCTAAAGTGGTTAGAAAGACCTTCTACATTGCCCACCTGATCATGAAGGGATTCACATCCAGATCTAGTGAGGTCATTGTTCCCCTGTACTCTTCACTTATCAGACCAATGATCGAGTACAATGCCCCATTCGGGATGTATCTCACCCGACATCTGCAGCAATTGGAGAGACCCCAAAAGTTCCTCACCAAAAGGATAAAGGGACTCAAAATCTGTCATATGCTGCCAGATTGAAGAAACTCCAGCTCTATTCAGTCGCATACCGTCTGCTCAGAGGTGACATGTGCCTGACATACAAGGCCATGTCCAACCCGGAATTAATGGACATGCTCCACCTCAAAAATCCAAATCCACCAAAACCACTAGAGCAAGCGACTTAAACCTTAGCACGGCTATAAATAGGACGTGCTGGAGGGATAGATTTATCACTCAGAGACTCCCTATGCTGTGGAATAAAATCCCGGTCCATGTGAGGCAGAGCACCTCGCTGACTCTGTTCAAGAGAAATCTAGACCTGTGGATGGGAGATCGTAGGTTTACCCCGGGAATCATATCTGTGTCACTGCTGGACAGAGGCACAACAAACTAATGGGCACAGTATTTTTTCATATAAGGGGCGTAAGCCACAAAAATTTGGGCTAGGCTTATAAATGCCTTAGGGCAGATAGCCTAGTATAAACCTATGAACCTGAATATACGTAGTGTAAATAATAAAATTACCCAGCTTCACGCCTTATAAGACACCTATTCCTTTGACATCTTATACCTTACTGAAACTTGGTTTAAACCCACAACTAAAGACAATGACATTGTCCCACCAGGTTATAACATTCTCAGACTTGACCATCTAAATAAAAAGGATGGTGGGGTAGCAATACTGTTCAAATCTGAATTGAAGATCACCTCACTAGATATACATCCCCCACCACCTAATAACGCTGAAATTCTAACCTCTAAGCTCCAAATTAATACAAATAAATCCATATACATTATTTGCTTGTATATCTCCCCAGGTAACAACATCAGTACTCTTGAAAATGCCCTTAGCTGGCTTTCCATGTCCCTATCACAAGAAACCATACTCCTTGGTGATTTTAATATTGACTGGAATGGCTGTACCTCTGCCAACCCAACTACTCATATAAACCTTTTTAGCTTCCATCAAACCATTACCTTCCCTACCAGAACCCACAAACCTAACAAGAAACAAACCACCTTAGATTGGATACTAGTTAATAGTAACCCCCTTGCTTATAAAACAGGTATACTCCCCGACGATACAAGTGACCATTCTCTTACTTTCATTCCTCGGCAAAAGACCCACATTCACAAACAAATAGCATTTAGAACTGCCAGAAACAAGAAAAATCTCAACTCAGTTAACTTCAAGCTGAGCTCAAAGCTTGCAATCTGTCTCCCCTAAAATACCTACCTCTTGACGAAGCAGTTTCATTCTTTAACAAAACATTTTTGCAAATCCTAGATCACCATGCTCCCACTTGCACTGTTAGAATTAAAAACAAACCATCTCCCTGGCTCTCTAAGGACACAAGGCATAACATTTGACTAGGAAATAAACTCTGGTCCAAATGGAGAAAAACTAAAAACCCAAATGACCACCTAAACTTTAGACAACTTCATAATATCACAAAAAACTATATTCCTTGACAAAAAAACTACTACCTCAAATTCCAACAGATCCAACAGCAAAACCCACAAAAGTTCTGGTCAGGAATCAATAAACTGCTCTACCCAGGACAGTCCAAAACACCTACCCACTCTAACTTAGCTCAAAATTTTCCCAACCAAATTGCTGACACCTTTAATAAACTTTTCTCTGAAACAGTCCATTCACTAGCAAATAGCTTGCCACCGCCAAATTGCCCTCACTAACCAACTTGCCCCAGACATTTAACCTCCAGCCTGTTCCGACATCTCTTCTACACTCCCTGCTTCTTAAACTTAAACCATGTACACCATCAGCTGACCTCCTCCCAGCTGAATACCTGCAAATTGCAGCTGGTGTACTTGCCTACCCTATTTCTATCTTAATAAACAGAGCCATTTCTGAATCCTACGTCCCATCCATCTGGAAAGTCTCACATATTATCCCTTTGCATAAGGGAGGTACCTCAAATGAACTTTCAAACTTCTGCCCCATAGCCCTTCTCTATCCCTTAGCAAAAATTATGGAGAGATGTAGCCACCATCAACTACTGCATCATCTCCTCCAAAATAACCTACTAGTGGACTGCTAACATGGCTTCAGGCCATTCCATAGTACTACAACTGCTGTCCTATACTTTACAGACTGCATTAATAAAAATAGGAATACTAACCTGCTATCTTCTGCTCTTTTCATAGACCTCTCAAAGGCCTTTGATATGGTTAAACACCAACTATTGACAGGTATACTTAAATCACTTTCTCTTGATTCTCAATTAGTACAGCGGTTCCAATGCTACCTGGAAAACAGAAAACAAGCAGTCCTGTGGGACAACAACCTATCCTCTCAGCTTCCAATCACCCTTGGAGTCCCACAAGGATCAATTCTAGGACCACTCATTTTCACTATTTTCATTAATGATCTGAAAACCTCCCTTCCCCAAACTACCTGCATACAATACGCTGATGATTCGACTCTGATATGTGCCACATCCTCTCCGGCAGAACTCCAACCCAGTACACAAAAAGTCTTTACCTTAGTAGAAAACTGGTTCCATCAAAGATGTCTCCTCCTAACCCAAAAAAAACGAAATTATTACTGTTTACTCCCACACAGACGTCCCCCCCTATCAATTTCATAGTTACATCAAATGACACAGAAATTGCTCCTGACACCACCACCAAACTCCTGGGTGTAACAATAGATAACAATCTCAACTTTGACACGCACATTAATTCAACTATTAAATCAGTTAATAGAAAACTTGGATTCCTTTATAGAATCAAGCCCTTTCTCACAGCCTCAGCTAAGATTTCTATTGCCCAAACCCACCTCATTTCCACCCTTCTCTATGCCTCCCATATCTATACTAACCTGTCCAAAAGCAATCTGAATAAATTAGCAACCTCCTACAACAACATAGCCAAATTTGCCAGTGGTGCCCCTTTTCGAACCCATCATTGCCATAATCTTAAACTTCTAGGATGGCTGGAAGTACAAAACCAACTACTTTTCCAGCAACTCATTTTTATCCACAAGATCGTATGTCATCCTACAAATACTCCCATACTCTGTAACCTCTTCAATTCCTATAAAAATCTACCAACCCTAAGATCCGCTAAGAAGCTACAAGTAGCCACCATAAAATCCAACAACAAATCCGGGGACTGCCTGTTCTCTAATGTTGTTGGCAATACTTGGAACAAACTTCCAAGAGAAATAACATCCCTTACTTCCACCAACCTTTTCAAGAAACAACTGAAAATCTTCATTAAAAACCAATGGCTCTGCCCTTGCTCCACTCCTGACTGATACTATTCTTCCTTTGTCTCAATACTTCTTAACTAAAAACATTTTTTTTCTGATACTTCCCTATCCTCTACATTTTTACCTCCTTACTGTGCTGCATAAACTCATGTACATTAAATGTTTTGTTTTTTGTTTATAGAACTGTATAATAACGTGTCTTCATATGTGTAACCTTATAACTGTTGTTAAACATATGCTAATTAGTTTCATAATTATGTAATTGTTTTTTTTTTCCACTGTTTTTTTGTGGACTGTATGTATAATATTTTTCCTCAGAGCTTTTCTCCTTGGGCCTCTACTGAAAATGGACATATATCCAGTTAGACTAGCCTGGTCAACAAATGTAAAATAAATAAATAAATACTAGAGGGAGTGCAGCTAGAGCAGTGCCTACAGGCATTTGCTATAAGAAGACATGTCTGGCTGCACCTGACAGATTTTGCAGGCCACTAGTAGGTGGCATTCATCAATGCTCCTTTTGATGGCTTCTCCTTGACTGAGTAAAAGGTGAAGAAAAAGCTGCTGCAGTGTGAGCAGGATGGCAAGATGTTTTCAGCTGTTGTTTTTCTGCTGTCTGGAGATGCTTTCAAGGGAACCACAATTAGATCAAAAATTTGTGGTTTTGCAGATTCCAGCAGCCTTAGGATAGACAGTAATATGATGGGTTCCTGAGGTAGACAAGAATTCATGCTGCTGTCCCATAAGCAGGAGAGGCCCAAACCATAGAGGGGATCCTTTTGTGGATGCCAGCAATATGAGTTGTGAAGAGTTGCACAACTGTCTTACTAGCATCGAGGAAGCTCCTTTGCTTTCAGGTGGAAGCCAGTCACTTCCAGTTCACTGACCTGTTGTTTGGTCTCGCCACAGCCTCCCTTCAGGTGTTTAGCAAATGTATGGCCCCAATCACAGTTGACATGTTGTGACTACTAGGAGTGAGAGTTTTCCTATATCTAGATGATAGTGTCCTAGAGGCTCCAACTACAGAGTTGCAGGTGATGGCAAGACAGTACTCCCCAACTTAGAGAGCTCCGTTGCCACCAGAAGAGACTGTCAATAGCCAAGGAAGCTCAAAGCCTTATTTCCTGTCAAACACCTTGAATTGTTACATTATTTGTTTTAACAAGAAACCTCTGTATTGAATTATCTTTTGTGTAAATATAAACAAATCATGTTGACATTTTCAGTTGCAAACATACATCATATGTAATCTTCTATACTGTCATTGTCCATTGAACATTACATAGCTTATTCAATTCCTGCATTCCTTTAAACCTCATTCGCCTCCAAAGCATTATTCTGCATGTATTGTTCCCACAATTCCCATTTTTTCATGTCTAATTTGCTCATACCCTTTCCTAAAGATTCCACTTCAGTTCTTTTATTTATGTTACTGTATTTGCTATTTCTAGTACAGCTGGTTTAGAGGTTGATTTCGATTTTTTAGTAATTCCTATTTCGGCAGCCACCAGAATTAAACTCCGCAAGCTCTCTCTATATCTTGGAAATTCCAAGTTATGTATCACAGCTCAAAATACCATTTCCTTAGTCAAACCAATTTTCTCGCTCAGTATTTCTGACAGAGTAGCCGATAGCAAATTTTTGAATTCTGCCAACTCATTACATTCCCCAAAAATATGTTCCCCATCACACCTCCCAACACTTGCAAACTACCTGAGAAAAAAAATATTTGGAGTCTGCTTGGAATATAAAATATTTATGCAAACACTTCCAAGCAAAAATCCTATATCTTCCAGACTTTTTGCTTATTTGGGAGCCATCCATATATCTTCCATTTTTTTCAGTATGAATTGCTTATCCGGTCTTTCTTCCCAATTCTTTCTAATCTCCTGTGATTGATTACTATAGCTATCACACAATATTTCATATGCCTTACCAATTATCCCTTTTTAACAGCAGCTTCTGTTCTAGATTCTACTAAAAATTCTACTAGTGCTGGTCTTTCACTTAGGATCCCTTTCTCTCTCTGACTGTACTCTGATATCAATTCTTGATAGAGAATGCAATTTCTAGCCTCCGGTCCAAATGTATTCTTGGAATCTTCCCATTCTATTTCCTTTCCCTTTCTAATTTGCTGTCAATACCTTTGTTCCTTTGTCAGTTTTCTCCAGTAAATTCCAGCCCCCTCTTGCCTGTCCTCTGTACCTTAATTGTAGCCATACCTGTAGGTAGAATCTCCTTTCTCCATTCCCATGTTGGCTTAGTTCTTAGAATATGTTCTGCTACTTTATGAATACAATATTCTGTAGGGTTATTGTTGTTAATTATCTGCATCCCGAAATTCCAGTCTCTCCTTATTTCTTGGGACCTCCCCCCAGTTTTATCATCCTCTCTTTCCACTTTGAATTATATATTTCTGCTTGGGCTATAGAGCCTTAATTGTGTAGCTCTGAAATACCCCTTCAAATCAGGTAATCTCAAACCACCTTGTTTTATTGGAAGGATCAACTTATCCCACTTAACTCTTCCCCTCCCAGATAAAATACTTCACCTCTTTAGAAATTGCTATCCACAGCTTCTGTGTCTGATAAAAATATGATGCCTGACTGTGTATAAAAATAAAGGGACTAAAAACATTTTCACTGCTTTTATTTTGCTATCCATAAAACAGAGATTCCAATTTCTCAATTTTTTTGTATTCAATTTTTAGTCTCTTTCCACATACCATTAGCTGCCATCACAGAGTCCTTTTTAACCTGTACTCCTAAATACTTCATTTTATCGTGTCAACATAAATATGGGTATTGCTGAACCAATTCATGTGTAGATACATAGTTTACAGCTATTGCCTTTGTTTTATTATCATTGATTTGTGTATCCTGAAAAAGACATGAAACTGTAAGTTTTTACAATATTGAGAACACTTGGTCTCATGGCCCTGGCTGTCTAGACAATGTTGTTGCCAGATTGCATATGAGAACCATACAGTGGATACTCTGAGTATAATGGAACCAAGCATTTCAACCAGAGTTAAACAGGATCAGACTGTGGCATGCACAAACAGCTGCATTGAATGATGTCTCAAACTCTTTTAATGGATGCTCCTTTTGACCACCCATCCCCAGCTGCCATGGTTAACCATGGGCCTATCCATTCTTAGTTGGTGGGCATTTCTGAAGTAGAACAGATCAGGATTCATGGACTCAGGTAGAGGCCAGATTGCACATCATTGTATTGGAGATGAGAGATGTTCTGCTAGTGTTGCAGGAGTTTAAGAACAACTCCCAATGGTGTGATTGCCATGCACGCAGGCAATATGGCAATTGTGTGATACATAAATAATATGTTGCAAGATCCTACCCACTTTACAGAGAAGCTATTGAGGATATGAAAATGGACCTTGGTCACCCTTCCTTCTCATAGCAATGCATATACTGGGGATACAGGGACCAAATGGAGATGAAAAGTCAGCAAGCAAAGGAGAGTAGTAGTGCTGAAATTGAATTCATCCTCAAGTCATGGTGAGTACCTTTGTGAGGTGGACCCTGTTTTTTTTACAAAATCTCACCAAGGTGATACTGATATATAGACACTATTTATATAGCATATATCATGGACAGACGTAGGTTAAAAACTAAAAAAGATAGCTGAGTGCACAAGACCCAGGATAAAAAAAAAAAAGTGGCCAAACCTTGTAGGCGACTAGTGCCAGGACTGGAAAAGACGGTGTAGAATCCTCAAAATACGCAAACATTCCTGCAATGGGGTCAGGCCAGGCCCAGGGGGATGATGGCCCCCTGTTGTAGAAGGAAGTAGCAGTCCACAAAAACTGATAGGCCAAAGAAGAGCCATAAAGATGATAAAGTGGACTATTGAGGATAAGAAAGAAATGATGTATTGTTACTATTATGCAAAAAGCCCAGAATTTCGAGACACAAGATATACAGAATGATTGAGAGAAATTAGAGGAAAGAAAAATACCTCCGCAAGAAAAGCTGTCAGAAGCTTCAAGTGAAAATGTATGTCCATTGATACAACAGATTTGTGAAAAACAGTATATAAATCAAGAAACCTTGACCTGTTTGGAAAAAGAAGCGTCTGAGGAAGTGCAAAAATATAAACAACAAAACCAAGAGATATTTGAAAAGTATAAAAAAGAAATATGGACATGGGAAAGAAAGAGAGATTTGATATGAGGCAATATTTATGCAAAGGAGAAAGTCAAATTAATCAATGGGAAGAAGGCAGCCCCAAAGATATTCTAAGAGAAATACAAGCGAAGACATCCAGATATGGAAAATTTCACAATAAAAAAAAATCACAAACATGGAATATAGAAAAGAAGATTAGTAAAGCGGAAGTTAAAAAAAATAGAAGTTGAAGTTATGGAGTGCCTGCAAAGTGAAGGATTTGGTGTAGAAGGCCTAGTACAGGTTATATCACAGCTGGATGGACTGAGTCCCCAAAGTAGGGAGAAACAGGAAGATCAGGAAACATCTGAAGAAGACATATGGACATAGGAAAGAAAAAGAGATTGAGCACATCATCATGGATCTCATTAACAGAGACACTGGAAACCTCCAAACACTGGACCCTACCCAGTTCGGCTTTGTTAAGGGCAGATCATGCCTCCTAAACCTGGTGGACTTCTTTGAGACAGTTACCAAGGCTATAGATGAGGGAAAGGTGGTCCACACAGCCTACCTAGACCTTGCAAAGGCCTTTCAACACCATTCCCCACTTAGGTATTATAGACAAGCTCACCAGCCTGAGCATAAACCCCTATGTCACGTCATGGGTTGCCAACTGGCTCACGGACAAAACCCACATGGTAAGAGTTGCGGGAACTAGGTCTGACTCTAAACCAGTTACAAGTGGTGTTCCCCAAGGTTCAGTCCTAGGACCCCTCCTGTTTGGCATATACTTCTCAGAGGTACAGGCAAGCACAGGAGGACTATGGCTGACCAAGTTCACAGATGACTGCAAACTAGGGGCTAAAATTGACTCTCCGGCTGACACAGACATCCTTCAAAAGGGTCTAACTGAGACAAATACCTGGTGTTAAAACCATGGCCTCAAGCTAAATGCCAAAAAGTGCATAGTCATCCCATTTGGAAAAAACAAAGTACCCACAAACTACCACATAGGTGGTAGCCCCCTAAATACGGAAGACGTAATAAGGGATCTCGGGACCCAAGTAGATAGTAATCTCTCCTTTGATAATCACATTGCCAAAGTGGTTAGAAAATCCTTCTATGTGACCCACCTAATCACAAAAGGGTTTGCATCCAGATCGAAAGAGGTCATTGGGCCCCTCTATGCATCACTCATCAGACCCATCATAGACTACAATGCCCCATTTGGGATGTACCTTACAAGACACCTACAACAACTGGAAAGACCACAGAAGTACCTCACCAAGAGGATCACTGGCCTCAAGCAGATGCCCAATGCAGCTCGACTGAAGAAACTCCAGCTGTACTCGGTTGCATACCACCTACTCAGAGGTGATCTCTGCCTAACATACAAGGCCATGTCCAACCCAGAATTGATGGACATGCTCCACCTAAAGAAAACCTTATCCCCTCAAGCCACAAGCTCCAGGGATCTAAACCTCACCACAGCAATAAATAGGACGTGCTGGAGGAATAGATTCCTGTCCCAGAGACTTCCCATGCTCTGGAACAAGATTCCAATCTACATTAGGCAGAGTTCCTCGCTTACCCTCTTCAAGAGAAACCTTGATGAGTGGATGGGAAACAGAAAGTTTACCCCAGGGATCATTTCACTGACTCTGCTGGACAGAGGCACAGGGAACTAATCTAAGGGGGTGGCGAAAGCCAACACATTCTGGCTAGGCTTATAAATGTCTTTGGGCAGATAGCCTAGTACCTATCTATGAACCTATTTAATATGGTGTAATATTTATGCAAAGGAGAAAGCAAAACTAACCAATGCAAAAAGAGCAGCACCAAAAATATTTGAAGAGAAATACAGGCAAAGGAATCCAGACATGTACAACTTTACAATACAAAAATTAAGAAGACAAAGAGGAAAAGTAGAAAAGGAGATTAGTAATGGAGGAGTTAAAGAAATAGAAACTGAGGTCATGGAGTACCTGCAAAGTGAAGGATTCAGTGTAGAAAATCTAATTCAGAAAGCATCAGAACAGGATAGAGTAATGGATATCCAAATTAAGAGGAAATCAGTGGAATGAGAAGCAATTGGTCAGGTGCCATATGAAGATAATTTGGAGCGTTCCACAGGAAACCAGTTTAAACATTCACTTGAAGCTAGACAGCAAGGGAAGGAACAGGAAACTGTGGAAACTCTGATGCAGTCAGTGTTGAGGGGTGATAGGCCAGTGAGTTCCCATATGATAGAGCAATGAATGGCATGACATGAAGTTAAAAATGTGCCACAGGAAGATGTTATAGAATCTTCTATAGAATGCCCACAGGAATTGGAAAACAAGGGATGTGCCCTTAGTTTGGAAGAAAATGAGCTAACTGAAGAGTTGCTTGATTTAATAGACATATATATTAAAATCAATGAAAGAAATAGACTGCAGAAGGTTAACAAAACCCAAAAAGTCAGAAGTTTGATAAAACAAATGAACACAATAATTAGGACTATTCAGAGACCTATGTGATATAACAGAAGTAAACCAGATATATTACTGTGCAGCTAAATTAATAACTGATAAAGTTCTACCACAAAAACACTGAGTAGTGAGGGAAAGGAAGGGGAGAAATTGAATACCATCATGGAAATATCAAATAGAAAAAACTATAATGCACTTGCGACAAGAAACATCACTGTTAGAAGATTATAGAAGAGGGAATAGATCATCAAAAATTCTAAGAAAAATAGATGTGATAAAAGCAATGCACAGTATTAGAACAGACCAGGATCTATCACGCACTATTGCAAATAAACTAAAAATTTCAGCACAGGCGGAAAGACTTAGAAGATACGAAAATAAATATAAAGGAAAAGCACAAAATAAGCAATTTATTGATAATCCAAAAAGTTTTATTGAGAATTGGGAAATAAGGTAAAAGGAATTGAAAGACCGCCAAAAAGAGAAATAGATACATTTTGGAGAAGTATCTATGAAGATCCTGTGGAACATAACAAAAGATGCTAAATGGATAGAAGAAGTTAAAGAAAGAATAAGAGGTTCAAAGGTATAGGATATGAAATGGGATGAAGTAACAGCCAGAGAGATTGAAACAAAGTTAAGAAACGCCTCTAATTGGAAAACCCCAGGCCCAGATGCAGTACCTAGTTTTTGGCTGAAAGTATTAACATCTTTGCACAAAGATTTAGCCATGAGTAAGAGCTATTTATATGTACACCTTGAACAGACACCAACCTGATTAACAACAGGAAAGAGTGCTCCTACTTGAGTGAACCTGCAAGCTACCCTAAAAATTATAGACCAGTAACTTGCCTTCCGGCGACATATAAACTATTCACTGGAATTGATGCTGACAGAGTTTATAGTCATTTAGAAGAAAACTCAATTATGGCAGTAGAACAAAAGGGCAATAAAAGAAAGTCATATGGAACAAAGTATCATTTGTTAAATAAAGTCATAGTGGAGAAATGTAAAAAGCGGAAGAATCTCAAGTATGGCATAGATTGACTAAAAAAAAGCATTTGACAGTATCCCACATTCATGGATAAAAGAGTGATTAAAAATGTATAAGATACACCCTACACTGATTGACTACATTACAGTGACCATGAAACAGTGGCAGACCACGTTGCAATTAAGCCATGATAAAGGACAAATTATTATCCCAGGGATAAAAATTCAAAGGGGGATATTCCAGGGTGACACTCTGTCACTGTTACTATTCTGCCTTGCCCTTAATCCCTTAAACTGTCTACTTAACAGCTTAGGCCATGGCTATAATTTGGCTCCTAGAAAACAACAGTGTAAAGACTTCTCAGCTTCTCTTTGTTGATGATTTAAAACTGTACAGCTCATCAGATGAGAAACTGAAAGTACAACTGCGAGTTGTCAAAATGTTTTCAGATGATATAAGAATGTCATTTGGACTTGATAAATGTGCAAAAGCAACCTTTAAAGCAGGAAAACTGCAATGTCAGGAAAACATCAGTTTGGGACAAGAATGTGATATAAAAGAACTTGAGCAAGAGGGAGTGTATAAATACTTGGGAATTGATGAAGGATCAACAATAAAACATGAACAAGTGCGAATAAAACTTAATAAGGAATATTTCAGAAGACTTAAATTAATCCTGAAAACAACACTCACATCTAGGAACAGAATTCAAGCTATAAACCAATTTGCTCTTCCTGTCCTAACTTACAGTTTTGGAGTGACTGACTGGCCCCAAAACGAGTTGGCTAGATTAGATAGAAAAACAAAAAGGATGCTTCATGCTCACCAAATGATTTTTAAAAATCAGTGCATACCGTGATTATATATTCCCCATTCTGAAGGAGGGATGGGCCTCCTTGAAATTGATTATATGTACAGATCTGCAATCATGGGACTCCACACATATCTGCTGACGTCACAAGACTCAAACGTTGTGAACGTTTTGAAACATGAGAATAAATCTAAGATGACTTCTCTGCTTAATTTAGAAGAAGCATATTGGCATCAAGCAGGAATGGAAATCAAACCAGAAGTGGATAAAATTGGGCAGCAACTGAATGTGCTAAAAAGCAAAAGTATATAATGTGAAGGACCAGATGAGAAAACAAGAAATATGGAAAAAGCATAAATATAATTGCAGGTATAGAAAACTTCTGGAAGAACCTCATAGGAATGAATGGAGGAATGGTTAAGGAGAGGCGAATTCAAACCAAGAGATGAATGGTTAATATTGGCAGCCCAGATAGTGGGCTTACATACACATTGGTTTATAAAGTCCACTGAACATGTGGGAGAAACAGAGAAATGTAGGTTTTCTAAAACAGAATTGGAAACAGTTGCACACCTTGTTGCTGGATGTGAAACACTAATGGCAGGAGGACTGTATCCTGAAAGGCATAATAATATGGCAAGACTGTTGCACTGGGGATTATGGTATTGAAGTGGCTGAAAAATACTGGAAACATGAGCTACAAAGCATCATAGAAAATTATGTTTATATCACATGGGACCATCCATTACCAACAGTTCAAAAGATAGATGCTAGAAAACCGGATATAGTGGTTCAAGAAAAGAAGATAAGAGTAGCATTGCTCATTGAAATCACCACACCCAGTGACTTGTGTTCAGAGAGAGAGAGACAAAGTCATAAAATATCAAGATCTGTAGGCAGAAATGAGAGCAATGTGGAAGAAAGATAACCCAGACAGTTCCAATTGTAGTAGGAGCAACAGATCTTATAAAAAAGAATCTACAATCCTATTTAGATACATTGCCAATCCATGTAGCTCCATATGAATTGCAGGAGGAATCATTACTGGGCACATTGGATGTGTTCTGAAGAGCACTTTTGGCTAACATCAAAGATTGAAACAATAATAATTTCATGAGCTTTAATCATACTTTGACATAGGAATGGGGTCCATTCCTGACATGGTATTAGAAACCCAAAAGACTTGGAGAAATTAAAAAAGAGATTATGACCATAATAGTGGACAAGCTGAGCAGACATATTTTGCTTTTTAACGCATGCTCTCTCAACAAGACAGCTCAGAACATATTTCAGTGGTGGGGCAATTCTTGCTGTAATCTCCTTGCTTCATCCTTCAACACCAAATGCAAAGATTTTTTCAGCATTGTTACTCAAGATGTACAGTTCCCAAGAGACACTTTTCCCCACAGTTAGTTCCCCAGCTCTCCTTTCACCCTCCCACCATTTCCTCTGATACAAAAATGTATGCAAAAAAAACAGCATGTTAAGCAAAGGTTTTTCTCAGAGCCCTGTTCTGGCACCAGCAGGTATAGTTCTCCTTATTGTATTCTCATCTAATAAGACAACCCTTAATACTGTAGCACCAGAATCTGCTGCTTTACTCATCTGGCTTGCCTCCCCATTCCATTCATCTTACTGCTTGGGCAGTCCAATTCTAATGATGTCCAAGGATCAGCCCTTTCCTGAAGCAGTCATTAAACCAAATCCAGCTTCTCAGAAACCATCTACTCAGAGAATTTACAGAGACAAGGGGAAGAAATTTTCCTCTTGGGCAGCTAATAGAGGTATTGACCCTTTTCAGCTTTTCTTTCTCATGTTTTTATATTTTTGGCTCATATTTTAAGAAGGGGCAAAATACTTTGATAGAAGTTCATGTATCTTCTATTTCCTCCTTCCACTCTGAATTCTGTTTTTCATCCATGGCTTCATATAAAACATGCAAGGCATTTTTGAAAGAAAATGTTTCATTCCAGACTTACATTGTTTAAACTGGTTCCATCATGGGATTTCAGTTTTGTTGTAGAAACTAATTAAGGCCTCCATTTGACTCAGAGGATTCTATTGATTTGAAGTTAATATGAAAAAAAAAACACTGCAGATTTGTCAACCTTTGCAAGGCAGGTATCTGAGATCAATGCACTGTCCTCCAGGTATCCTTTTAATTTTTTTCATCCCAATAGGATTATAATTTGGACTAATCCAAAGTTTATGCCCAAGTGTTTTCCTTACTGTTAAGGCCTTTCTGTAATAGTGGAGTAAATTTTCTACTTCATCTTTCAAGAATTTCATTCTGAATCTCTATCAAGACATCTAATGGGTAACTCCTTTGCTGGAGCCTAATAATTAAAAATATATTATCTGAGTTTCTGGATACTGGCTAAGGCTCTTGCCACCCCTATAGTGCCTTTTTTAGGTGATTTTCCAAAGACCAAATTACCACCGTAATAGCTATGAATAAATGCAATCTGAGGGTCATGCTGCTCAATGCTAGAAGTCTAAATCTCAAGATGCACTTGCTCAAAGCACTCCTCAAAATGGAGAACATCGACATTTGTGCTGTAACAGAGACCTGGTTTAAAGTAGCTGTAAGCACCCCTGCTATACCAAGCTATAACTCATTCCACACCTTTCAGCCCCAGAACATGGACCGACTCTCCAAAGGTGGTGGTGTCTCCATATTCATAAAGGATATACACATCTCCAGACTAGTAGTCCAGCAGAATGCATCTGAGATGCTTCAGGTACAACTAACATTGGGTAAGACGGCAATTCAGGTCGTAACCTGCTATAGATCCCCAACCATGTCCCAAAACTCTCACTCCATGTTCCTAAGCACAGTGGAAACTATTAGGGTCCAACTTAACACTCTCATACTAGATGACTTCAACTACCCCTCCATCAACTGGGAAAACTAGTCATGCACCAATACACTGGCCCAACGCTTCCTGGAATTCATCATTTCCGATGTCTTGGACCAGCTCATTCTTTCCCCCACTAGAGGAAGCAACATCCTTGACCTCGTTATTATTAATATAGGCAACTGTTGCTTTACACCAATAGTCAGTTTCTCCCTAGTTAGATCTGACCACAAACTAATCACCATGAAAATCCACATCTCACCCACACCCCCCCGAAGGTAGCCACCATGAACAACTTCTCCAAGGCCGACTTTTGGCTCCTAAAAACAGAGGTGGCTAACTTCATGGCACCCATGTCAATGGAAAATAGATGCATGATTGCTGAATCATACACCAATGCACTATACGAATACTTACATAAGTGCATGGAACTAGCCATACCCAACAGAACCAAGATGCTCTCCTCCAAAATAAGGAAGCCAATCTGGTGGTCCCCTGCCATTAATAAACTCTAAATAGAAGGAATAAACTGTTGCAGAAAAAGGTGAAGTCCCAAAACTGGAAAAACTCCCTTATTAGCCTCAACAAAAAGTTGAGATCCCTCATCAAAACCTCTAAAGCCAGCTATGAAGGCAGAATTGTGGCAGACACTAAAAACAACCACAAAGCCTTCTATAGTTATATCAAGAATCTCCATGGCAATACCCAGGTTTGCTCTGAGTTACTGCACAATGGTACCTCCTATACTGAGCCAACAAATATTGTCAACATACTGGCCGACAGATTCAGTGCCAACTTTACCCCTCTCTCCCCCACTAAAGGACCAATCACAATACCGGAGGAATGCCATGCACCCAGCATTACTGCAGCACAGGTTAAAGCTGCATTGTCCAAGGCCAAGAATACAGCTTCCATGGGACCCGACAATATCCCTGGATGTGATCTACAAAATGAACTGGCATCACGTGTGCCCTGTTTAATCGCAGCCTCATCATAGGCTTTGAACCTACCAAATGGCACACTGCTACAGTCATTCCTCTCCATAAAGGGGGAGCAACTACAGACCCTGGGAATTATCGCCCCATTAGCCTGACAAGTCTGATATGTAAGGCTATGGAGTGCATCATCATGGACCTAATTAACAAGGATATAGGGAATCTCCAAACTCTAGATCCCACCTAATTTGGTTTTGTGAAAGGTAGATCATACCTGCTCAACCTGATTGACTTCCTTGAGTTAGTCACCTGAGCTGTGGATGAGGGCAAGGCAGTTCACACAACCTACCTCATTCTGGCCAAGGCCTTTGATACCATTCCCCATTCAGGAATTATTGATAAACTCACCAAACTAGGCATCAATCCCTATATCACTAGGTGGGCTGCAAATTGGCTCACAGATAGAACCCACGGTGTGAAAGCAGCAGACTCCAAGTCAGACTGCCGACCAGTCATGAGTGGAGTCCCACAGGGATTGGTCCTGGGTCCTCTCCTGTTTGGCATCTAGTTCTCAGAAGTCCAGGCGGACATAGAGGGACTCTGGCTGACCAGTTTCTCAGATGACTGTAAGCTGGAGCCATTATTAACTCCCCAAGTGATGTAGACAACCTACAGAAAGGCCTCCCTGAGACCAATGACAGGTGTCAAAACCATGGCCTTAAGCTTAATGCATAAAAATCATCCCCCTTGGGAAAAACTCAGTTCCCACTAATTACCACATCGATGGGAGCTCACTGAACACTGAAGGCATTATAAGAGATCTGGGGACACAGCTGGATAGCAACCTCTCCTTTGACCACCACATTGCCACTGTGGTCAGAAAGTCCTTCTATGTGGCACATTTCATTACCAAGGGTTTTCCATCCATGAAGAAAGAGGTCATCACCTCTCTCTACTCTTCCCTCATTAGGTCAGTCATTGAGTATAATGCCCCATTTTGCATGTACCTCACTAGACACATGCAACAGCTGGAAAGGCCACAAAAGCACCTCACTAAGAGGATCCTAGGCCTTAAACAAATGTCCTACATGGACAGGCTCAAAAAACTTCAGCTATTCTGTCTCATATCATCTACTAAGAAATGATCTCTGTTTGACTTACAAAGCCATGTCTGACCCAGCTCTGTTAGAAATGCTACATCTAAAGAAATCCCAATCCCTCCGCACCATATGCTCCAGAGACCTCAACCTACCACAATCAACAGAACATGCTGGAGGGACAGATTCATAACCCATAGACTGCCCATGCTTTGGAATAGACTTCCCATACCTGTCAAGCAGAGCACCTCACTGGCCCTCTTCAAGAGAAATCTTGATGAGTGGATGGGAAAAAGAAATCTCACCCCGGGGATCACTCCAGTGGCTCTACTTGATAGAGGCTGTGACAACTAATGGGCAGCACGATGCCAGGACACTTCTATTGGCTAGACTTGTAAAGGCTCCAGGGCCATTAGCCAAGTACACACCTATGAACCTATGAAAATGCCATCATCTGTTATAATCCTAACAAATCTAACCATTTGGCCAATTAACAAAATACAGAATTCAAGTCATAGCATAATATATCACATTCAGTTCAGCAAATGTCAGCTTGGAGATATCACTGGCAATCCTCATGCATGGTGCCATTACATCATTTTCATTTTATTTATCCCATATAACATGCATTTTCTTCCTTTTAACCCCCTTTAAACTCCCCCAGTCATCTTTGTCTTTACTGTCTCTCAGGGATGGGTCATTCCCCACAGTTATGTTGTATTATATATTTTATTCATCCATCTTTTCCATTTATTACTTGGATCATCCTACCCTCTTTCTTTCTTTTACAGCTTGTTCTGACAGATATGTGATACCATCAGTTCAGCCTCGCTCCTTTTGCTTCTCTTATTTATTTTTTTTTAACAGCTGTCATTAATTGTTAGTCTCGCCTAGTTGACTGTCTATTTATGGATTTAAACTACAAGTTTAAGGACAAATTCACAACAACATTGTGGTTGCTGCAGTTTCATGTTCCTATGTGGTTGGAGGTACTCCTTAAAGTACTTCATTTACTAACCCCTGTAAGTTTGTCTTAAATTTTGCAAGTGATAGACTGTCCCCAAAAATATTCCCATGTCCATTTATAGCATCACTACACTTCCAATACTCCTCTTTGACATTTGGGAACATTTTGTTTTAATCATACGGGGTATAGAAATATGCATTCATGTGGTACCATGCAAAGATCCTAAATTCTCTAGCTTTAGTAGTGTACCTTTGTAAACTAATAATCTATCTTCATTCCTCTCTAATTTTATCTTGTAACGTTCAACCTCTTAATTACCTTCCCTTCTTTACTTTATAATAGTTCCAAAGTCTGAGCAAAATGCTCTTTAATTAATCCTTCCTCCAATCTGCATTGATCTATCTCTTGTAGTATCATAGGTCTCTCCCAGGGTTGCCAGACGTCCCTATTTGGGCGGGACTGTCCCGCCCTGCCGGTTTAAATCCCGGGCAGCCACCGCTTTGTTTTTTTTTTGATTGGCCTGTATACCGGCATACGGGCCAATCAAAAATCACTAAACACGGAGCTTCTTGTGTTTAATGTGGAAGTTCCGCATTACACGAAGCTCTGTGTTTAGCGATTTTTGATTGGTCCGTATGCCGGTATACGGGCCAATCAAAACATCGCAAAACAGAGCTACTTCTGTTTAATGTGGAACATCGCAGTTCCGCATTAAACAGAAGTAGCTCTGTTTTGATTGGCCTGTATACCGGCATACTGGCCAATCAAAACATCGCAAAACAGAGCTACTTCTGTGTACTGCGGAACTGCAATGTTTCGCATTAAACAGAAGTAGGTCTGTGTTTATTTTTGATTGGCTCGGGCCAATCAAATCCAATTAAAAAAAAATAAACACAGAGCTACTTCTGTGTAATGCGGAAGTGCGATGTTTCGCATTAAATAGAAGTAAGTCTGTGTTTATTTTTGATTGTCCCGGGCCAATCAGATCCAATCAAATAAAAAATAAACACAGAGCTTTTTTTTTTTTTTTAGTCTTCACTTACAGTGAAAGACCTTTTTTTTTTTTTTTTTTTTAGTCCCTACCTGACCAGTCGGAAATCTGGCAACCCTGGTCTCTCCTGTATTTTTATACTTGCTTTTCTGGATGTAGATCATGTAGCTTGTACTGTCTGATATTCTGTCTTCATCTCACCAGGTTATTGATATTCATAATGTACTGCATTTTTTTAAACACCTTTAATAAGTGTGAAGCTAGGAACTAAACCTTCTATTTAAGGGGTAAAATAAAACATTTCAAAGCTTTGCTGGAAAAGCGCACCCAGACCCTCATACAAAGCTTCCCGTGAGGGAAAGGTTACTTTATTTTTGATTTCTTGTACTTTATATTACTTCATTGCCTTTTTTTATTTTGTATACTGTGATTTGTTTTCTTTACACTGTGCTGTTCTTGTGTTCTGCTTTTAAATGCATATTAAAACTTGAAAAGAGACCACAGCTGTCTCTGTTATGAGTTAGCTAGAATCTGTTTCCCACCCTGTTACTGTTGTTTTCTTAAACACCACTGTCTTTCTAGTTGCCTGCCTCTTATGTTAGTTTGACCATATAGCTCCTTCCCTGTCCTTCACTGGCTGGTGTGACTAAGCACAAAACAGTTATTTTGTGAAATCACTCCCCTTCAACTATTTAAATGTATTGGCCATCCCACTGTATTCCATAGTACCAGAATACAAAAGCGCCCACCCCCTTTCAATTTGTCTTGCTCTTTTAAAAATAGTGGCTCTTGTTACCCACTTTCATATCTAAATGCTTAGTGTACATTGCAGTGTCTACAGGATAAACCATTTTTTTCATCTTACCTTTAAACATCCATATTGCAAGACCACTAGTTATTTGAGGCCCCACATTCTGCCTCTCGGTAGTCATCTTGGAATTAGTGTTTCTGTTTTCTCCTGGTGAGAGAAGGACTACAGAGACATCTCCTGGAGACTGCTAATCACCAGAAAGCCTAATAACTGCTTTATAGGTGACAGCTTGGAATCTGTGCTTATATTCTGGTCCTGGTGAGAGAAGGAGCAGAGTGCATTGATTCCTGACTGTTTCTGGTTGGAGATAGTGTCTGTGCTTAATGTTTCTGATTGGTCTGGTTGCTATTTAAGGCAGCTATCAAGAAAAGGTTACAAGCCTACAGACCCTTGCATCATCTGGGACAAGACTCTGGATCACTAAACAGACTGTGGCCTGCTTCTCTTCTTGGGATTGGTGTTAACATTTTGCTTCTGATGAGAGAAGAAGCAAAAGAGCATTGTGGATGACTTCAATTACCCACTATTAACTGGGAATCCTATATGACACCAAATGTATATGCACAGAGATTCCTGTTTTTTGTAAACATATACTCTCTGGACCAGATAGTCAATACACCAACCAGGCGTGCAACCATACTGGATCTGGTCCTCATTAATATGGGAGAGTGCTGCACATCCTTTACTGTAATGCCTTCCCTGCTAAGGTCAGACCACAAAATGGTCTCCTTTGAAGTAAAAATAATACCTGGACCCCCAGCTAAACCTGGAATATTCAGGAACTATTTTAAGGCTAACCTCCTGCAATTAAGTGAAAATCTAGCAACATTTCAAGCCCCCATAAACCCTGAGAACACTGCTGCCTATGCAGAACTGTTCACAGAAACCCTGTACAAGCATGCTAATAGCTGCATAGGGGCAACTGTACCCACCAGTAAGAAGCACAGAACTAACTTAAAAAACAAGCCACCCTGGTAGAATCACAAAATCAGTAAGCTGTATAACAGGAGAAAGAAAATCATGGCAAAACTTAGGAGGTGCAGCAGCCAGCAGGATAAAAGCACTCTCATCAAACTAAACAAACAACCCAGAGGACAAATAAAGTCTGCCAAAGCCAAGCTTGAGGTAAGTTTGGCCTCCCAGACCAAGGACAACCACAAAGCATTCTTTAGCTATGTCCGCAACCTCAAAGGTGATACACAATTGTGTGCAGAGCTCATTGTAAATGGAGCCACCTATACTGAGCCAGAAGACATAGCAAACCTCCTGGCTGATAAATTCAGCTCCAACTTTACCCCTCTCTCCCCCTCAACCTTCCCTCAGGAAATATCAAATATAACTCCCCCTTACTATCACTAGGTAACAGGTCCTTAATGCTCTCTCTAAGACCAAGAACACTGCATCAGTGGGTTCAGAGAATATCCCAGGATGCCTTCTAAATAGCATGAAACATGACCTGTCAGGACCTCTGGAATTACTAGTTAACTGTATCCTCCAAACAGGTTTCATGCCTCATGAGTTGAGAAAGGCAACAGAAATCTCTCTGCACAAAGGTGGGCCATCTACAGACCCTGGGAACTACAGACCCATAAGTCTCACTAGTCTTGTATTTAAAGCCATGGAAATAATTATCATGTAATGATCAACAGAGATATAGTAAACCTCCAGACACTGGACTCAACCCAGTTTGATTCTGTCAATGGCAAATCTTGCCTACTCAGCCTTGAGAAGGTCACCAAAGCAATGTATGAGAGCAAAATGGTTCACACTGCCTACCTTGACCTTGCCAAGGCATTTGACATACTATGTCACTTGGGCATTGTTGACAAACTCAAAAGGTTAGGTATAAACTCATATGTCACCCGGTGGATAGCCAACTGACTCACAGACAGGACCCAGGATGTTAGAATTGGAAAGTCCACCTCTACAAAGAGGCCAGTCACAAGTAGAGCCTCTCAGGGTTCAGTCCTTAGACTGCTCCTTTTTGGCATTTACTTCTCAGAAGTCAAGGCCAATGTCAGTGGTTTCTGGCTGACTAAATTTGTAGATGATTACAAATTAGGAGCTATCATTGAATCTAACACTGACAGAAATGTTCTCCAGGAGGGGCTGACACAGACAAACAACTGGTCAGAGCCATGGACTAAAACTAAATGCCAAGAAATGCATAATAGTATCCCTTGGGAAGTCCTCCATCCCTGGTAATTATATTGACAACACGCTCTTTAGAGTTGACCCGGTAGTCAGGGACTTGAGGACACAGCAATCTGGCCTTTGACCATCATGTATCTACAGTAGTGAGGAAATCATTCTATATTGCACAACTTATAAACAAAGGTATGGCATCTAAGTCCAAGGAAGTCATTGTTTCACTGTATTTGGCATTCATCACACCTATCATTGAGTACAATGCCCCCTTTGGTATGTACCTAACCAGGCATATCCAACAACTGGAACGTCCACAGAGGTCCCTCACTAAAATAATACAGGGCTTAAGTAAAATGCCCTCTGCAGATCACCTCAAGGCCCTATCCCTGTATTCTGTCTCCTAAAGGCTTTTGAAGGGAGATCTATGCCTGGCATACAGGGCATTGTCAGACCCCACTCTGATGGACCTCCTGCATATCCACAAAACAAACAGCACCAAAATTACCCATTCTAAAGACTTTAACCTTACCTGTGATATAAATAGGTCCTGCTGAGAGAGATAGGTAGGTATCCCAGAGACTACCACGTGAAGCAGCGTTCCTCCCTAACCCAGTTCAAGAGCAACTTGGACAATTGGATGGGAAACCGGAAATTAATCCCTGGTTTGGCACTTATGTCACTAATGGACACAGGTAACCTGTAAATGGTTCATCTCCCAAACTCCTGCTTACACTTATCAAGGGTATCAGAACTTGTCAGAGATTTGGGATGCACGGCTAGGCTTAAGAAGGCCCTTGTGATCGTTAGCCTAATAAACACCTATGAACCTATTAAGACCTAGGAAAACTTACATTAACAGAAAAGGAAACCAACCATATCAACATTTTTCCATTTACATACATTATATGCAGGATATCTTTTCTATGCCATGGTAGTGCTGCAGTTAGCATTGTCGCCTCACAGCAAGAGGTTCTCTGGTTTGATTCCCGGATGGTGTGCCTTCTGCGTGGATTCTGCATGTCCTCCCTGCAGTCACCTGGGTTTCCTCAGGGTGCTCCAGTTTCCTCCCACATTCCAAAGACATACAGTAGGTGGATAGGGCAGTCTAAACTGGGTGTGTGTATGTGGGTGCGTGCATGCGAATCAGTGGTATGGATGAACTATTGTGGCAGGGCTAGCCATGTAGTGGTATAAACCTTGGCTCGAGATGATTGACACTGTTGAAAGTGACACCCAGATCCCATGTGCAAAACTTGGAAAAAGGGGTTAAGGTATGGATGGATCTTTTCTTTACAATTGTCACAGGTCCATTACATAAATTACTCAATTCCTGTATTCTCTTAAACCACACTTCTCCTGAACATTGTAGGAACAATGCACAAATAATTTCCATTTATTTCTATGTACTTTACTTCCCTTTTCTAAAGATCCCTCTTCCAATGCTTGTATCTCTTCTATAATATTCAGTACTTCAAATACAGATGTTTTTCATTTTCTAGTAATTGTTTTTTTTTTTTGGCAGCCAAAATAATAAAACATAACCAGGCCTAACTATGTAACATGCTGTAAAGGTTTTGAGGCAAAACACTGATATTAGCAATATAAATAATATAATTTGCCACATTTGGAAGATTTTTCCTGTACCGAGGAACTTAATTTAGTTTTTGGGGATAGCAAATATTTTGTCTACAAAAAGAATATCAATATTAAAGAGGAAAGGGAATTCCATGACAAATCTACCAATGGTAATATAGTTAGGAAAGATTCATGTATTCCTGCATTGTTTACATGCACATTTATATGTGGGGGAAGAGTTAACTTTAAACTGCTAAGATTATAGTTTAAAATTTTCTAAGCATTATAATTGTGGTACCAGGGGAGTGATGTACTTTGCGTATTGCAGTCCTACTGTATTGGTAAAACTGAAAGAACATTAAGGAAAATACTATGAATAATTATGATAGAGTAAAGAGAAATGATGATGATGCTTTATTTAAACATGCTTGGAGTTGTACTCAATATGAATACTTTTTTTATTTAGAATGGTAGAGGGAATGAATAACTATTAGTGCTGGGAGGGGGGTCAGTGTGAATTACAATGTGAACGTAGGGAATTCATTTTGCAAATGTGACTAAATGCCAAAACCACACCTCCACCTTTTGAAAGTCAATTTTTTTATACCAGTAGCATTCTAAAATGATATTCAGCTAAATTACACTGTTTATTTTTTACCGATGCATATTTTTTACATTCTTTATAACTTATTTTTAAAGTAAGGTATTCACTTTCTCTGGCGATTATCTAGATCATTGTTTAGATTCTTATTGTTTGTGTTGAAGTCATTATTTAAATGCTTGGAATTATTCTTGATGGATAGTTCTGATGAAGTCCTTGATATTAAAATTTTATCTGCTTTGTGTTTGTTAGCCCTTGGACAAGGGTGGAGGTTAAATATAAGTAATCCTGTTTTTTTTCTTTTTTCTTTTGTTTGTTATACTAGTTAGTCGCTCTTATTAGGTTATTTCATTATAGGAGTGGAAGAACTGGTATATGGCCATGTTGTGCAAGAGATTTTCAGAAACATTGAGGGAAAAGGGTAAAACTATGAAATTGATGATGCAGTTATTTCTCTCATCCATGCCTAGATATAATAGAAATTATCCATCCAAATGCTGGAAATTTTCAGGAAATGTTAGTGGCATAATTATCTATTAAAACACCTATGGATTATTAGGGTGTCACACACAAATCCTAAGGAGCAGCTGTATACTGAATTGAAAATAAGTTTTAAATGTGTTTTATGCTGTAACATAAAATAAAGCATTATATTTATGCAGAAGTATATATTGGCTTTAGGCCTAAAGTCACTAATACATTTATGTTTTGATAATATTTTCTCCACCCCCTTCATCTTAAAAGCCACACTTTTGTTTGAGTGTTGGGTTTTGGTAATGTTGCCATTTGTCAGTTGGAGGTGTCCAGGATGGACTGCATTTGTCCCTAGTTTCTGATGTCAGAATCTCTGTTTGCTGCTTTAAGATGGTCTTATGAAATTTTCAAAAGCCTGGTCTGCCTTCTACTGCATGTATGACTGAAACTTGAGATCACACTTAGCATTTTCATAACACAAAATGACATATAGTACTACTTTAAAAAAAAGAGTATTTCTGGTGCTCATTCCACGATTTAGATACATACTATGTTTATAAACCTAAAACTTTGTAAAGTGCTGTATTCGGCAACCTCTGTTGAACTTGTGTACCACCAACAAAAAAAAGCCTGAGTGCTCAACATTTGACAGCTATTTATAAAAAGCTGTTTGTTATCCTTATCTGAGATTTTTCAAGCAACAGGATATTTGGCTACAAAATGCACCTAAGGCTAATATTTTCTCTCAGAGGTTTCAATACATCTCACGGCTGAATTTGATCCTACCACTTTTGCTGCTTTAACCCATGGCATGCTACTGCCAAATATATGTATATCTTATGATTAAGCGAATAAATAAAACTGATTGTGACAGCAATGTTACTTTTCTTATTTATTCCCTCACATCAACAAAACTTGTACTTAGTGTCTCAGCTAATACTTTTATTGAAAAAAAAAGCCTACAACCAAATATCACCTGACACCAATTAAACAATTACGTTAAAAAACAGCTGTTAAAGCAACACTCACTGTTTAAACTATTAAGTTTCAAAGTATCAAACTTTAAAATAGTTTCTGTCTTTAACAAACACTGTTTTATTACTTTGTCTTCCATATTCAAAACCTATTCTAAAACATTAACTTTTAAATCATGAACATTACCTTTCTGCTTCTCCCACATATGTATGGCTATAGGACATTCTTGACTTTTATTTCTCACATCTCCAAAGTGTCCCTGTATCCTTATTTTAAATTTTATTTGTTTCCTCTGTGTAAATAAATAACAGAGGCATTTAATATTATAAATAACTCCTTCTGAAATACAGCTATAAATTCCCCTAACTTCCACTTTCTTACCATTTGTATAATCAAACATTTTTTCTGTGTGTGTGAACATAATGAACAACTACCACAGCTGTGTGTTCACATTTTATGGCCAACATTACTGACTGATAACTTCTGAACATCCTTGCAATTATTACTGACCAAATACTCCTTCAAATTTTTACTCCTTCTACAGGAGATATTTAATTTACTAGGAAAAATTTCACCAAGTTCCCTATCATTTCTAAGGAATGGTCATTCATGCTTATTTAACTTTTGCTATTACTTGATCTGTCACCACTCCATCCTCTCTAACACAATAACATTACCATTGTCATGATTTACTTCCTGTTTATATTATCATCCCATATATATCATTCCAATAGGGCTTTATCCCTAATTTTTGTATTCACCTTACAATAAGTACCCCTCACTACCTCTCAGTCATAGCCTCTACTTAAAAACTTTTTTCACAATCTTACTGCCTTCATCTAAAAAATCCATTCTATCACTACATAATCTAGCCATAAGTAGCTCCCCATATAGGAGAGCTTTTCCAGTGTTTGTGTGTGTATATATATATGTATGGGGGTGTGTGACATGTAGTAGCATGTAATGGCACAGTCTATTTTTTAATATATATCACACTTCTAAAGAGGCAGAGCCCACACATCCTTTAAGGGTAATGTCCAAAAAATAAATACAGGTTGTTGAACATTATATTCAAGTTTTAGTCTATACCTGTTCTGATGCAAATCTTCCAGAAATGTATATGTTTTATGTACACTACCTTTTACACAAGAAACAAGTCCTCTGTATATCTGAAATAACATCTAACTTCCTTTTAAAAATGTATGAGAATAAATATAATTCTACTCAACTATATCCATAAATAAATTAACATATAGTGGCACTAGACTTTTGTCTATATAGGCCACCTGCAAATGTGAAAAAAATTGTATTTAAACAAAACATTATTAGTTCATATATGACATCAGTGGGAGTGTTATATGGTAATGATCTGATTGTATCCCATCCTCATGTTAGTGTATAAACTATTAACATCCAAGGTCATCCAAAACGTATCCTGCATCCATCTAATGTTTAATTTTTCCAATAATTCATCAGCATTTCTAATATGAGATGGTAAATTATTAACATATGGTTTCAAATAGTTACTAGCAAATATGCTCCCATTTTGAAAATGACTACCACAATAGAAGGAGCTGGAGGGTTCATTTCATCTTTGTGGATTTTTGGATTACAATAAAAATAAAGCAAATCTTTTATCATCATCATCACCACATAAAATACCTATTTTATTATGCATCAAACATCCACCATCAACAGCCTTAGTACTAATGTTTTTATGGCAACAACTGAAGGATGATGTCTCATATTGTACCTTCTTCATAAACCCATTCATCATTCAAATTTCATATAGTTTGTAATGAAGTAGAACTATGCATTGCCCTTTATCAATAGGGCTAATGATAAGTTCCTATTTTATTGCATATTTTTAATGCAAGTCAATAATCTTTCATCAGATTATAATTAATTTATTTTATTTTTCTATTCTTTCATAAATTTTGAAACCAAATAATTCATCCAATGTGCACATACATTGACTTTATTATTCATGAAGGGAGGGACAAAGTGCAAAATGTATTACTATTTTTCATTTAGAGAGTTCAGGGCATCTCAAGACTAAATTTAACCCTACCACTTTTGTTGTTTTAAATGATGGCATTTGACCCATGATATGGTACAGCAAAGATATCCCTTTCTGCTGATATGCATACAAGCGCCTATATATATATATATATATATATATATATATATATATATATTTTTTTTTTTTTTTCTTCACACTCAACATTTTTCCCATCTCAACAAAAACAAAAATGTTTGCAAAAACTGAAACCTACCAGTCTAACTACCACCAAATTGCCATCAGATGATATAAAAATAGCAACAGAAGCCATAATGTTCCCTGTCTTCATTCTAATCAATAGAGTGATAAAAGAAAATTGTCCCTGATATCTGGAAAATGTCTTAAATCATATTATTTCATAAAGGTGGCAACTCTACCAACCTAACCGACTATTGACCAATTACCATCCACACACCATTAAGTTCCTAGAAAAATGAATATACTCTCAAGTAACTCGAATCTCCTGTCTCCCAAGCAACATGGCTTCCAGCCTTATCATAGCACTACAGCTGTCCTCCTCAGCTTTACCAACACCGTCAATGAACTCAAACAGTGGCAAATTGGTCTCAACCATCTTCCTTGAACTATCAAAAGCATTTGACCTGTAGCCTCAGAGAACAGAGAAGTGATTGGAGGAGCTTCCTCCAATCCACCAATCATTAGCTAGGATTTTCAGTGAATGAGAACTGCACTGCATTTCCAGTTATCTGAGAAGGTGGAAGTGAGGCAAAGAGTGTCTTCAAGGGAAGAAGAAAAGGAAGATGGGGAGGAGAGCAAAGGAATTACAATGGCCCAGAGATGCTTAGCCATTTGAGTAACAGGAGATAAGTACTTGAATGACAATAGTAAATTTAGCTACTTCAACTTTTTCAGAGAATGGCTGTTCTTTCTGCAAAAAGGTCTGAGTTTTATACCTAGTAGTACTGATTTGCTTGAGGAAGAGCTTACAGATTTGAAGTTGTTTGTTCATAATTAGAACCTTAAATTGATTTTTAAAGATGGTAACAGTGTTAGTAAAGGGCGTAAGAGATCAAGTACATTTATACCACTTAGTGCCCCTGTTATAACTGCTTTTCATATTTGTGAGCAACAATTATGTAAATTATATAGGAATAAGTGTGGTGCTAAAAATATAACCTAATGCAAGGAGAACATGAAGCTCTAGTTAAGCTACAGAATAATCAAGAAATAGTAATTAAGCAGCCAGATAAGGGTGGTGCTATTATGTAAGTTGTATCCAAGAACTTTTAAGTGATGAAAATATTTTTGAGATGATAAATTTTGCTACCTTACAGTCCATTATACATAGAGTGAATAGCTGTATTTATGAACTAAACCGATCTAGTGATGTTACTCTTGGTATGTGTAATTATTTAACTGTGTCACATGCAAGAACCCAATTCCTATAAGGACTACCGAAAATACATAAGATATGCAAAGGTCACCAATGAAGCCTATTGTTTCAGGGAAAGGATGGATGACTGAACCTGTTTCTCTGTTATCTAGAAATTCTTTTAAGTCCTTTATTGAGTCGTATTCAAAGTTTTATGAAAGACACTAGGGACTTTCTTGACAAAATGTTTCAGTGGTATGTTGCAAATACATATTCAGATTTGTATTTTGTTACATTGGATATTATTTCATTGTTTTGTGTAATACCCAATGACTGTGGTATTGATACAGTTATAGAGTTTGAATGCTCTGTAAGTGAATATATTGCCAGCGAGATTGAAGCAATTTCTTTTCTGCTAGATGTTCTGCTCACCAATAATGTATGTTTGTTTGAAAAAAGAACTTTATTATCAAAAATCTGGTTTAGAGGAGGGAACCTCAGTCACAAATACTTGCGCTAACCTGTCATTGAATCATTAGGAGAATAATTTTATTTATAATGCTGTAAATGAATATGCTAAGTATATTATATTCTACAAGTGTTTTGTTGATGTATTTTTAGTTTGGGCAGGTAATGAACATGTTTTATTGGAATTTATAGCTTCTCTTGATACAACCACTGAGTTTAAGGCTAATTATTCTAAAGAAAAGATTTGCTTCTTAGACATTTCCTTAAGTAATGAGAATGATACAATAAGCACTAGTGTTTATAAGAAAGATGTACAGGCAAATAGATTTTTGCATAGGGTTAGTATGCACCCCCAGCATGTAATTAAAGTTATTGTCAGAAGCCAATTCTTTAGGTTAAGTAGGCCGAATACTGATGAAGCAAGGTGTAATAAACAAATTTCTGAAATGATACAAGAGCTTAAAACTAGATGTTATAGTGCTGCTCTTTTACATGATTCAAAAATTATGTTGACAATGAAAGAAATTAGCTAAACCTTATTTTGCAAAAAATGGGTATCAGAAAAGAAGGATGATAACAGGAAGTAGTTCTGTTAGGTATCTAACTCATTATAATGTTAGGACCAATGATGTTACATACATACATATATACAGTACATACAAATATTTTTATTCTTTCCAGTTTACTCATGCTTGTTTTCTTACAGGGTTTCCACATTTATCTTTTTATATGAATTTAATGTTATATACAAAATTGTAGTTGCATTTAAATTGTTAGTCTATTTTTTAACTTTTGCTACAGTTTTCTATTGCAGATTTAAATGTGAAAGGGTATATAACTTTAAGAAACTCAGGCTGCTAATTGTTTCATGCCATTGGTTTGCTGTATTTACTTCCCTTTATTAAAATGTAGTTGGTTTCATTGATTTTAAATTGAACTGAAGAAGGGTTGCTTAACCTGAAAGATTTGCAGTTTAATAAACGATATTGTTCTGGTCCTTGGCTTCACTGTCCAGATTTTTCTGCAACTCTACTAACCTAACCAACTAATGACCAATTGCGAATTAAGTTCCTAGAAAAATGCATATACTCCCAACTAACCAGAATCTCCTCTCTCCCAAGCAACATGGCTTCTAGTCTTATCATAGTATTGCAGCTGCCCTCCTCAGCTTTACCAACACTGTCAATGAAATCAGAAACAATGGCAAACTGGTCTCAACCATCGTCCTTGAACTATGAAAAGCATTTGATACAGTTGCACGCCAAAAACTTCTTCATGAACTTGCTTCTCTCGGTTTCAGTGTTCTAACTCTAACTTGGTTTCACAGCAATCTATCTTGTAGGAAACCAGAGTACCAGTGTTGCATTTTAATTTTATTACCCCGTGTTTTTATTTTAATTATTATTGGAGCATGATCTGAAATAGTTATTGAGTGTGTATCAAGACTTTCAATTAAATGCACATGTTTCTGTGAAATGTAAATTTTGTGTAGATTAGCAGAGTATTTATATCTTGGGGAATAGTACATAAATTCACTCTGAATTCCTAGTACTGAATTCACATCTTCCATGCCAAGTATTTTCATAAAATCTACCCTTCTTTATTATATTTCCATTTCTGGGCCCCCAAGACATATCTTCACTGTTGCAAATCAAACTCCTATAAGTAATATTCCTTGCTGAAACTGATTATTTCTCCAAGAGTTTTCTTTAGCTTCATTATAGCAGTTTTCATTGGAATATAAATACATACCAGTGTAATCCTCCTCCTTTGCCAGTAGCCCCTTAGCACTACAGATCTACCATTATTGCCTTTTTTCCTGTTCTATTTCTATTGGAGCTCCTCTTGCAATTAATATAAGTACTTCTTTCTTCCTTTGCCTAAGATATTCCACTGAATAACCATCCTGAAAACCTTTCTTTATCAAATTTACATATTCAGTTCTCTCATGTGGCACAGCTATTTTCAATCTTCATTTTTCAATATAGTTCACTATTTCTTTTTTGTATTTATCTGTGTGACCATTAATGTTTAAAGACATTATAAAAATAATTATATTCTTGAGAGATTATTATTCCCACCTTTTTTTGTATAACAGATTTTTTGTTAAATGTCTAGTTTCAGCTTTTGTGTTACATGCATGCACTGTTTGGCAGGTTAATCTTTTATACAATTGTTTCTTGTCATCTCCATTTTAGCCCATGTCACATTTGGCAGAACTTTTTGTTTTACTGAAAACCCTCAAATAAAAAACAAACACACACAACACCCCCAAAACCTACTAACTTAATAATAACACGCAAAACTATGTACATATTCAAATATTGAAGTTTTATCTCATTAATAGGAACAAATGGAAAGAGAATATGTAGTAAAAAGGACACTGCTTTGTTATATAACACACAGGTTACAGGGAATGATGATATTTTTATATCAGAAAACCTTCAGTCTACAGAAAAAGGCATAATTTTTCCAGTGGAGAAGGTAGAAAAAAGAGGCAAAGGGCAGATGAAAAGGAAGAAATCAAAATTGAATGTGGAAATATTGAAGAACATTACTGTAAGAAAAAAAGAAGAGAAAGACAGATGTTGACTACATGGCTCAAGCTGTGGATTTACAATACCAGCTGGATGAGAATTTAATACACAATGAAAACAATGGGATTAATAAGACTAATAGTGATGAAGATCTATCCTTCATAACAATTGCTAGAGCAGATATTACTGTATTAGAAGCTGAAGATTCTTCAGAGCTGGCCAGCAAAGATATTCTTGTAATTGGAGATTCAATTATTAGAGGAACTGATACTTACATTTGCAGAAATAATAATGAACATTGAATACTGTTATGCTTGCCAGGAGCAAAGATAGATGGATAGCATGGCTTATAAATAGGATATGCCATGGATCATACAGCAACTCGACAGGTGAAATCCTTGGCTACAGACAGAATGTCCCACAGGGCTCTGTCCTAGGCCCTTACTTGTTTAGATTGTATCTTTCAGACCTAACTTTCTCATATGAAGTGTTTTACAGTCTGTATGCAGGTGACCTGAAATTGGGCAAACTGATTACATGTGTTACAGATAAGGCATATCTGCAAAATAACTTGACTAAATTGGCCATTTGGGCACAGGAGAATAGTACGCTGATAAATACATCAAAACATAAGCTTATGAGATTTGGGGAACCTAAATTGAAAGGTGAATATTTAATACATCACACAGTGATTGAAACTGTAGACTTATTTAAGGACCAGGGTATATGGGTAGATTCAACTATGAATTTTTCTAATCATGTCAACCGATTGGGTAATAATAGTTATAGAACTACAGGTTGTATAAAAAGATTTATAAAATCTAGGAAATCAAAAATAATGAAGTCATTGTTTGTTAGTTACATTAGACCCAAACTTGAGTATGGAATAACAATATGGAAACCCTATAAGCAAACAAGCATGAGTAAACTGGAAAGAAGACAGCGGACATATGCTAAGGGCATCCATGTTTATGAAAATTTAAGTTATTTTGAAAGACTATAATATCTGAACTTGTACAGTGTCTCTTATGGATATCTAACAGGAGATCTTATTCAGGTATATAGGGCATTTAGAGGCAACTTCCTCTGGGAATTTTTGGGATTATCAAAAAGTACTAGAGAATCATCAGGAGACCTATGTAGAAGATTCTATAGGAATGAGAAGTGTACTAATTGGTTCTCTGACAGAATAGCCAATGCATGGAACAGGCTACCAAATTACATTAAAACAAGTACTAGTTTAGATATTTTTAAGAACAGCCTGGACACATTATGAGAACAAGTGTTGTGGTATATTGGCAAGCTAGAAAGGCATTAATGCCTATGCTTAAAATAGTTGTATGTATGTATGTATGTAAAGATCCAAAACGACAGCCACGGGCACAGACTTGTGCTAAACAGAAAGAAAGATTAAGCACAATATTATCAAAGGTCAGCTGGTTAGACTAACCAGGCTTACAAGTGACGTTACAAAGTTAGACAGTCTTGTAAATGAATTCCACTTTAGGTTTAAAAACAGGAGATATCCACTGAGAATTGTTAACAGCATTTTAGCCACAGATGATAATATGGAATATAAAAATGATAAGGTTCAAGATAATAGAGATTGGGTTACATCCATTCCCTTAACTTTTACCACAGATAGCAAAGTTATAAAAATATAGTGGCCAATAATTGGAAGATTTTAGAATCCAACAATGAAGTTAAATTAGTGGTAGGGATGCACCCTCTTTCATCAATAAGAGGGCAAAACATTTCAAAGATTTGTTAGAAGGTGGACAGCACAAAAAAGTAACACAGAGAGGTACGTACAAATGCAAAAGTTGTAATTATTGTAAGGACATTTCAGAGGGGCCATTTTTTGAAGTAAGTACACATGATAAGATTTGGCAGGTCCCTGGGGTTTTCACTTGTAATTCCACCTTTGTGGTATACATGGCAAAATGTTCTGTCTGTTCCACCTTTTATGTTGGAAAAACCAACAGGCAGTTACGAAACAGGATTTATGAGCATTATTATGCTACAAAAAGGAAGAATTTGAATATTGTGCTTTTTAAGCACACCTTAACATGCTCAGATAACCATTTTTATTTTGCAGTAATTAATCATGTTCCCAGTGATTTCAATGGGGACAGAAATGGGGAGCTTGATTAAAGGGAGTTAAAATGGCAAATTTTGTTGGATGCTTGCAAAGCACTGGGTTTAAACAATGGAGTTAATTATAAAGCTGTTTTAAGAAGAAAAGGTTATTATGAAAAATATAAATTATTTGTTTTTAACAGGTTATTGTTTTATGTTTAAAAATGTGTGTAGATATAAACTAGTTTTTTATATAAAAGAATTTTTTTTAGTTAAGCTAGAAGTGTTAATTGAAGCTAGTAGGTGATCGGTTATGTTGGTTTGAATGAATTATATAATGATGGTGTGTGGTTAGTTTCTTTGTTCTGATGAAGGCCATTATTTTTTGGCTGAAAGCGCTTAACCAGTGGTATTAAAACTGTTTGGAAGAAGTATTCAGTGACTCCACTTGCTTTCTTTGTGAATCTTCAGTTTATTTGCACAGTTACACAATTTGAGACTTTTGGTACAGTTTTTAAGAAAGAAAGATTATCCATGCTAAGATGCATGGTAGAGCCTGTGATTCTAAGTGCTGTCTGGTTTTGCCTTATATTTATAACTCTCCCCACTGGGAAAACACTTGAATGCTTTCAGAAACCATTTTCTCCAAGCCATTTTTCTTTATCAGATTGTCTGCTAGTGATATGATAACCAGATACAGGGCTGTTTACTAGGATAATGACCTTATAATATAATATTCAATTATTATTTTTCATTTACTTGCTTTCTTTTAAAACTTGTTACTCTATAAAGCTAATGACCTAGTCATTCCCCTATGCAAGAATGAGAAGAAACACACACTACTTTTTCTTTTGTCATGCTCTTTTAACAGATCCTTTTTTACATTGCAGTGCCTACATTTCTTAAAATTGAACAAGGAGAAAGAGAAGAAAGGGAGAAAGAAACAAAAAGAATAAACATAAGCACATGTTTATATTAGTGTCCCCATTCCACTTAAAAATAACTGAAAACATTTATAACATACAGAGAAATCATGCACCACATAAATAGTAGTGTTAGGGAAAATGTTTTACTTACAGTTAACTCTCTCCCTCCTCTTCCCCTCTACTGAGTATTTTTCTGAACATTAATGACATGAAATAGGGCATATGCTTTAGGGTCCCCTACAACTTTAACAAAGTCCAAGAAAGTCCAATATTTCTAGATTTTCTTGTTCTGTTCTTGTCTCCATTTCCCAAACCCAGTCTCTGTTTCATCTTCAGTGCACTCTCAATTCTTCTACTCAACTCTTGTGCTTTTTTCCCCTCTCTCAAGCATTTTCCTTTGAAACACTGGAAATGTTTTATTGGTACAGCCTCTCTGTGGTCTTTATTACCAGTAGAACAAGAAGCAGAATCTCCTTTTGTTTCACAGCTCACTTTTTGTTGGACAAACTTTTGTATTTCTTCCTTAGCATGTACTTCACCAAAAAATGTTTTGTTCCCCAGGAAAATATTTTGAAGACAGCTGGGTTTGGCAGTTTGGATCCCATGCCTGCTTCTTGACATTTCCTATAAAATGGAATACATTTATTCCTCTTCTACTTGGTGTACAATGAATAGTCATTTTCCATAAACATTCCACTGTCTCCCACTTTTAGTACTTTGTCCTTCTGCCACAGTTTTGTCAGAATCAACTCCTGTGGTTTTCTCATAGCCAAGTTTGGATTGTACACATGATGTGCCCTTTCAATTAACAATTCCTGTTGTGGAATACTATTCCACTTGTTTATTTGTATTTTCATGAAATTAATACAGTCTGTTCCTTCCAGCTTCTCAAGTACAACAGTAAATCTCAGGTTTTCGGTATATGCTCTGTCCTCTAATTCTATTATTTTTTAAACATCTCTTCTTGTGCAGTTTCATATTCAGCCAGCCTTTTTTTTTCATTTTGACATCTGAGTATCTGTTTAAAGCTTCTTCCAATTTTCCAGCCTTTTATTGTTTGAGTTGATATACTCCATCAGTGTTTCATTTATTTTAGTCAGGTCTGTATGCAATTGCTTTATACTTTCCTCAAGGTTACTGGAAGTCATGTCTGGAGCTTGCACTTCATTTTGCTGAATAGCTACAGTACTTTTCCCAGTCAGTGTTTTTCATCACCTTTTGTAGCTAATTTTCCTTCAGGTCATCTGTATTTCTTTTTTCCTGGCATCCAGGCAGTGCACTTACTAGTTACTGAAATTTACTCAGAAATCCAGATCCAGTAGCTTTATCTGTTAAGTTTTTGTTTTCACACTGGAGAACCAAAATTAAGCTGTTCCTCAACGTGTAGCCTCTTGGAAGTCTCCATTTGTGCCTTTTCTTGATTTCCATAGTTCTCTGCTTTATACAGACTTTCAATGAATTTTTGAAATATTTCTAATACGTCTACAGGATCTCTTGTTAACTTTCTTATTATAGGCTTCCTAAGCTTGGCAACAGCCCTTTCTACTTTCTGTTGCCTGAGTTGTGCTGACATTTTGTGCTTTAGAGTTATTAACAGTTTAAGAGGAATCTTTCTAAACTCATGCATATTATTGAGGTAATCCCTTATTTTCTGTTTAGCATTCTGTAGTTGCTCCTCATCTTGTTCTGTGAGATTTCCCTATTCTGCAATGCTTTAACATTTGCCATTCTCTCTAAATAATTCATGTTACTTCTTAACTGTGTCTCCCTTTCTTTTATTTCCACCCCATTTTTAAACTCCACTTTAACTTTATCCCACTCCCTAGCTATATTTTCAAAATAAATCTCGATATTCTCCAATAGCTCCTAAATAATTTTCACTACCCATTCCTTAAATTCTTCTCTTTTCAACAGATAGGTGGGAAAGTGCCAGTGTTTCATTTTTGTTTCATTGCCCTGTGTTTTTATTTTAGCTGTTATTGGCACATGAGCTGAAAATAGTTATTGGCTGTGTATCAAGACCTTCAATTAAATGCACATGTTCTGTGAAATGTAATTTCTGTCTAGCCTAGCCCAGTTTTTGTATCTTGGGGAATAATATATAAATTCACTCTGAAGTTCTATTACTGAATTCACATCTTCCATGCCAAATATTTTCATACATTTCTTCAAAACTCTACCCTCCTTTGTTATACTTTACTTTTGAGCCCCCAGACACATCTTCGTTGCTGCAAATCAAATTCCAGTCCCCAACTATAAGCAATATTACTTGCTGAAAGCTGATTATTTCTCCCAGAATTTTCTTAAGCTCCATTGTAGCATTTTAGGTAGAATATGAATACATGCCAGTGTAATCCTCCTCCCTTGCCAGTAGCCCCTTAGTACTTGAAATCTATCAATAATAATTTTTCATTCTCTCCTATCACTATTGGAGCTTCTCGTTCAATTAATATAAGTACTCCTCTTTTCCTTTGTCCCAGGTATTCTGCTGAATAACCACCTTGAAAAAACTTTTTTTTTTAATCAAATTCACATGTTCAGTTCTTTCCAAGTGTCTCTTCTGTAGCATAACTATTGCATGGTACATCTTTTAATACAGTTCACTACTCTTTTTTGTATTTATCTGCGAGGCGATTGACATTTAAAGACATTACAGAAAGCATCATTGTATTAAAAAGTTATTATTCCCACCTTTTATGTATAACAGTTTTTTTGTTAAATGTCTAGTTCTAGCTTTTGTGTTACATACATACCGTGTTTGGCAGGTTGAACTTTCATACAGTTGTTTCTTGTCATATCCATTTGAGCCTATGTCACATCTTACAAAACTTTGTTTTATTGTAAACCCTTAAATAAAAATAAAACACACCCCTAAAAGGTTTACCCTCCTAAAAGGAACAAATTTCCCAAACTGGCAGCCAGACTCTTAGACTTGAGTTAACCTAAAAGGAAGGTTATCCATGCTAACATGCATGCTGCAGCCTGTGCTTCTACTAAATATCATTCTCCCAGCTGGGAAAACACATGCATCCTTTCAGAGAACATTATCTCCTAGCTAATTTCTTTTTTTCACCCACTTTCTCTTAGTCATATTGTAGCAAATTTCTCTTTATAAGATTGTTTCCATGGAGACATGAGGACCACATACATTTCATTGCTAGAAAAAAGACTCATAATATTCATATAATATTCAATATTCTTTTCCATTTACTTGTTTTCTCTTAAAAGTGTTACTAGATCAAGCTAAGGGCCTTAATCCATTCATACCCCCGTGCCAGAATGAGAAAAAGCACATTATTTTTTCTTTTGTCATGCTTTTTTAACCAGACTTTTCTTCTTCTTCTTTTTTTTTTACATTGCAGTGCCTACATTTCTTAAAACTGAGCAAGTAGAAAGAGAGATGAAAGGAGAAAGAAAAAAAACAGGACCACCTGTTTACAATAATATCACATTATATTTAAAATAGCCAAGAAAGTTGTACTTTATAGCATGCAAAGAAAATCATACACTATAAAATAGTACTATTAAGAAAAATGATTGTTTTACTTACAGTTAACTTTCTCCTTCCTCTTCACCTCCCCTAAGTATTTTTCCAAACACTAATGACATCAAGTAGGGCATATGCTTTAGAGTCCCCCACAAGTTCAAAGAAGTCCAATATTTCCATCTTGTTTTTTTATGTCATGTTTCACAAATATGATTATTGCTTTGTAATCTCAAATTTGTCAATTTCCATGTTACTGGTTTTATTCATATTCATCTCCATCTTCAAAATCCTGTTTCTGCTTAATTTCCAGTGTACTCTCAATTATTCTAGTCAACTCTCGTGCTCCCCTCCTTCTCTCCAGCATTTCCATTGAAACATTCAAAAAGGTTTCATTGGGACAGTCTCTTTGTGGTCTTTTTTACCAGAAGAACAAGCAGCAGACTCTCCTTATGTTTCTCAGCTCACTTTCTGTTGGACATGCTTTTGTATTTCCTCCTTAGCATGTACTGCATCAAAAAATGATTTTGTTCCTTCAGGGAAAAATATTTTGAAGACATCTGGGTATAGCAGTTTGGCTCTCATACCTGCTTCTCAACATTTCCTATATAATGGAATAAATTTATTCCTCTTCTGCCTGGGGTACAGTGAGTAGTCATTCTCCACAAACAATCTGCTGTCTCCTGCTTTTAGCACTTTGTCCTTCTGCTGGTCTAGGTTGTTTCTCATAGTCAGGTTTAGAGTGTACATATGATGTGCCCTTTCAATTAACAATTCCTTTTGTGGAATACCAGTCCAGTTGCTTATTTGTGCTTTCATGACATTAATACAGTCTGTTCTTTCTAGCTTCTCAGGTACAGCAGAAAATCTGAGGTTTTCTTTATGTGCTCTATCCTCTAATTCTATTAGTTTTTGAAATATATGTTATCTTGCAGTCTCTCATTTAGCCATCCTTTTCTTCAGGTCCACTGGCTTTCTCTGCTAAGTTTCTGTTTTCACACCGGAAGAGCCAGAATTAAGCTGTTACTCAATGTGCAGCCATCTTCATAAATGATGTATTTGTTATATTAAATGCATTAAAGTACTAAGGCTACTGGGGGCAACTATTAACATATTAACTTTGCAGAGTTTTAAACTGATTTTTTTCACTAAATTGTTTGCCAGTGTAACATAAAACAATAATTACAGTATACCTTATACAATGTACTCTTCAGGCAGTGATCAGCCCTCTAATGATTAATTGCTTGCACTTGCAGACTTCTCATTTCCAAATAAAAGCAGTAATTGGTTTTGCAATGCATGAAAGAATCTGTAAGTTTCACTCAAAACATACTACTCGGCTCTCTCATGATTAAACGCCTGCACCTGTAGACTTCTTGTCTCCCATTAAAGGCTGTGCTACTGGAAAAATAGTTAATGGCTTTATTAATGTAAGAAAACATAACATTTCTATGTGTTTCATCATTTTCTTATTTTTTCAAGCATGTATGCTTTAAAAATGTGTCTATAGCTTAAACCACAGATGCTATTCCAGAAATCAACATATATAAAATGGGAAATTATCTTAGTTCTCTACATATTGTGATCAAGACCTTTTTACACCCTGTCTCCCACCCCAGCAGCCCAAGAACACAACATTATGCTAACTTTAACTTGCTTCTCTCTATAGGTTCATAGTTAATTACTAGGATAGCTGCCCCTGGGAGCCATTTTAAGCCAAGACAGTTTCCCTTTTTGTGCTCAAATAAACCTATCCCATTTGATTAGAGATTGGCCTTATTCATCACATGGTCAATAATTATATATTACTCCTAATGAGAATAATCGGGATCATAATATATATAATTTGAGGGGACACATGCACGAGATAAAGCATTTAGGAGTTGCCTCTGTATATTAGTAGCACAGGTGGCAGTCCTGGTGTAAATTTTCTGTTTCCCATCCATAGATCCAAGTTGTACTTGAATATGGACAGGGATGAACTTTGTTTTATGTGGATGGGGTGTCTGTTCCAGATTAGCAGTCTGTTTTGTAGTAATTGCCTTTCTGGTAGCCACCAGAATTAAACTTAGCAAAGTCTTACTATGTCTAGGCAATTCAGTTCTTGTATCACAACTCAAGAAAATAATTTCCTTAGTCACACCCATTTACTCATCCAGTATTTCTGACAGAGTACTCTGTAGGGAATTTTAAAGTCTGCCAACTCATTACACTTATAAACCAAAAACAATGTGGAAATTGTGCAAAAATTGAAACCAATAAGCCAAAGAAGGACACTTGGAGGGCCCATCCAAAAGTCCAAACCACAATTTATTGAAAACAAAAACAAAAATATAAATATAAAAATATAAATATAAATAAAAATATAAAAATATATTTTTGTTTCCAATAAATTGCGGTTTGGACTTTTGATTGGACCCTCCGAGTGTGCTTTTTTGGCTAACTCAATACACTTCCAAAACATATGTTCCCAGTTACCTCTTTCTTCGCCATCACACCTCCAGCATTTGCTGTCTACCTGAGAAAAAACTCTTTGGAGTCTGTTTTGTGGTATAAAAATACCTATGCTAACATTTCCAAGCAAACATCCTAAATCTTATAGACGTTGTTGCAAACTTCTGAGTCATATATATGTCCTCCTAATATCTCCTTGTGAATTTCTTATGCAATCTTATTGTCCAATATATTATATGCCTACTAATTATCCCTTTTTTAACAGAAGCTTTTGTTCTAAATTCAACTGAAAACTCTACCAGAGCTGGTATTTCACTTAGGATTCCCTTATCCCTTTCTCTTAGCCTATACAGGAGAACCTATATAAGTTGACCACCCAAGGGACTTGTAACAAACTGGTTAACATACAGAGGTGTTTAACATAAGGAACTAGGCCTACTGTGCTGATATGTGCATGCACTTTACTTTCTTGTACAGCTTTTATTAGAGAATATCATACGAAATCATACATATAGTATCTTACAAAATCAGTACATTTACTGTTTTCTTATGGTTTAATCATTATTTCTGAAAAAAGAGTCAATCTTGGTCTGTTTTTTTTATTCTTATTACAAAGGTAAGTGAAGAAAGCACTCTCAATGCTGGCTACACCACTCAGCATACTAGGGCATTTTTCCAAAAGCAGATGACTTCAACTGCATTATCAGATGCTTGACATCCTTTTCTTTTGGAGTATCTGCAATTTCTCTGTCATCCTCACTTGCTTCTTCCACTTCATCAGCTGCTTCATTCTTTGGAAAGTTTTCTACTCTTAAATTTGTCACCCTTTTTGACAAGGCTCCTGTCAGGCATCACCTTGAAAAAGAATCATCACTCATCAGCATTAAAGATGTCATCATCTTTGACTGGCAAAGTTCAGGAACGTTTTGATGAACTCTTGCACAATTTCTACTGGAATTCATTGGATTACCACACAAGACTTTCTGGGAGATCTCATGTTGCAGTTTACATTTCTCGAGCCAACCACTTGATGCTTGGAAATCTGCCACCCCAAATTCCTGTGTGAATTTTTTAAGCAACTTCTTGGATCATCATCCTGGAGATTCGGGTGTTAACTGCCCTCATTTGTTTGAACAAGCTTAATGTGGCTTTATTGACTTCATCAAGGGAAGATTTCCTCTTTTTCCACTGTAGGTCTCCGCTTTCCTTACCATAACTCTGCAAGTACTCATGTTTACGTTTTTGGATGCTGCTAACTGTGGTCTTGCTAACACCAAAATGTTCTGCAGTCTTTCTTTGGCTGCTGCTTTCCAAAAAAATGTAGATCAACCTTTTCCTTCAATGTCAGCTTTTTGAGCTCTTTCCTTTGGGCCATCAGATCTCGATTAACTGCAAACTTTTTCAGTAATTGTATGATGTATCTACAAGTTAGACCAGTCCTTCACATTGAAAAAATCTTCAGCAACACATGATAAACAATAGGATGTTAAGCCTAATCCAACATGTGGTAATACTAAAACATGAAAAAAGAACTTGTACTAAAGAAAAAATAATACAACTAAGAAGCAAAGCTAACACCTTCTACCCCTTGGTGTAGAGTGGATTCAACTGGTGAAGTTATAGAGGGTAAATTAATATTGTGTGTCACAGTCCAAGTGGTCACGATACAACTTACAAAGGTGGTTAATATAGAGAGTTTGATCTTCCATTGAGTACATGTGGTGCATGTCCGGTCTATGACATTTATGTCAACTTAAGGAGGTTGTCAGTGTAGGGAGGTGGTCAACTATGGGGGTTCTACTGTACTCTGATATGAATCCCTGAGAGGGAAGGCAGTCTTTAGCATTGTCTTGGCTTTTTCCCATCCTATTACCTTTCACTCTCAAGTTATTTGCTCCCAATACCATGGTTCCTTTGCAGTTTTTTTCAATAATTTCCAGTCCCCTCTTACCTATTCTCTGCACCCCTAATTGCAGACATCCCTATTGGCACAATCTCCTTTCTCTATTCTAGTATTGGCTTAGTTCTTAGAATACTTTGTGCAACTTTATGAATATAATATTCTGTATATCTATTGTTATTCTCCTTAAGGATCTGCATCCTAAATCCTTCTCTTCTTATTTCTTGAATTTCTTGTTTCATCACCATTCCCTTCTACTTTGAATTTTAGTTTCTGCTTGCATTACATATATGAGACTTAACTGAATAGCTCTAAAATATCCCTTTTTCTTTAATATCTTTAACATATACAGCAGCCTCTGATAAGACACCCCACCTTACATTTAAAATATACCTGACTGTATACTATATAAGACTGCTTTACATTATAACAAGCAATTTACATTACTGAATTTTATACAAATAGTTGTAAGAACAAAAAAGTACAGTTGTGTAAGTAAACTTATCAAAGTAGATGTTCAATTGGTCACTGCTGCAGTAGCCTTAGCTATACAGATTATGTCCTGCCATATAGCTTCCAAAGCATCAGGACACCTTCTACTCACCCAAACCATCAGTCAGATTGAGCTGACCTGACTAAAACGATAGGTTAGGGCTCTGAGCCATTCACAGCTTTAATGCCAACAGAGACAGGCAAGCTGATCCCTGTCCCTGGGACAGAATGTGAAGAATGGCAGGTGGAAATAAAAGAGTCTGGTCTGGTGGAAGAGGTATTTCCCCATGGAAAGGAGGAATTTCCTCTCATTGCCATCTGTAACCTTGATGAATGATCTTCAAAACCCAGTTGTCTGAAACTATCTATTGCCAAAGAGAAAAGTCTGGAAGAGAAATGCGGCTGTCAGGATGGGGGGGTGGTGGTGGTGGAGGAACAAGATCCCTTAAATAATCATTCTGACTTGTTGGGCTGTCCTTGGTTTTGGGAGGTTCCAGAATTCTTTCTGAATCCCCTTGCCATTTCTTCTCAAATGCCTATTTAGTTTTTGTTTTTTGCCAAAATTGGATGAGGAGTTAGAGAATCCCTTAGAAAATTTAGAAAAGGAGGACTGAACAATCTTAGATATTCCCTGTATCAACATATTCTGTTCATCACACTTTTTAATCAGAAAAAAAGCTAAATCTCTATCCAAAGGAGAATTTAAAATCTAATTTTTAATATAATCTGGGAGGTTCTGAGAATGCACCTAAACAAACTTCCTCAGAACAGTACCGGTGGTCATAGACCTGGAAGAAGTAACAACCAAGTGATACAAACACTGTAAACAATGAATAGAGACTTGTACAATAGATAAAACATTCCTTTCATACTTTCTTAATTAGTCAGAACAAACTTTCACATATGAGTCTGACAATTCAAATTTTGAAAAAATCAAAGTTGCCATTTTTCCCATACTTATCAATAGTCTTGTCATTATCAGAATTAACTAAATGTTTATCAACAGCAGGGTTATCTAAGCCTACAGCTGCTGGGTCAAGTTTAGGAAGAGTGTATACAAACTTAAAAGACTGAGACTCTTTATATATCCTATCTGCCTTTTTAGTGGAAAAGGGCTATCAGAAAAATTGCATGCAGTAATTCACACATTCTCCAAAGCTGACAGAACTGGAGGAATTGGGTGAAGGTTCTGGAAATTCCTTCTGTATCAGCTCACATTATTTTCTAAGGGACTAAGAAACCTCAGTGTTCTCCCACTGAAAACACTGGTGGATTCTGGAAATAGTCCCAGGAAAGAGAAACCCCCACAAGTAGAATCAGAAACGGAGCTGTCCTCTGAGTCTGAATCAGAAATATGAGGAATACATTCTTTATCTGTCCCTTCATTTTCCTGTCCAGATTCAGAATCTTGAATCTCTTCAGAAGAGGCATCCCTCCTTCTTTTAACCAGAAACTACTTTATAAGAAGGATCACTAGCCTGATGAAACCCTGAACCAGACCCAGAAAACTATTCCTGTCCAAGGAAATTTGAGGAGAAGTAGGTACATGTTTAGTTTTCTGTTCCTTTTTGACAGGAAAATGTAGCCAATAGTTTTATTAATGGCTGTGGTGGCTTCCCCAGAGAAGGTCACAACATTCTGACAAAAACGGGGAAGCCTTCCATGTTCCCTCTCCTAGGACAGAAAACAGTGTCTCCCCCTTGCCCACTGAGGGGACTCCAACAGCCAGAGATGGCATATCTAACCTCTATTCCATAGTGGCTGTAGGTGCTATACTGTAGGGATCTAGGGTAAAAGATGACCAGTCTGAGGTACATCTAATAGCGCATGCAGAGGCAAATTGCTAGCATGCTGTGGTGGCAATGGCTGTTTGCCTAACCATTTTTTTTTTTTGTGGATGGAAGAAGGACCAACCATGGGACTGCCAATTTGTTCCATTATCTAGCTGAAAATTTCTCTTTCCTAGGGAAAACAAGCAGCAAAATTTGGTGAAAATTTTACGTTTTTAAAACTCACTTTTTCCACATAAAAACATAGTAAAAAAACACTTTAAAACACTTGGCCAGTGCCAAATAGTAAAATAAACACAATTTATCCACAGAAAAATTGTTTTTAAATACTTTAAATAACTTTTAAGCTGGCAGGATAAAAATAATCTTTCATTTAAAAGTACAACACAGTCTCATGACAGTTCATAAAAACAAACACCTAGCTTTAAAATAACTTTCCCAAAAAGAAAAGTGCTATAAAGCAAACACATTTTTAAAATGGAAGTTTTCCCCCCAAAGAAAACTTACCTGCCCAAGAAAGTAACAGCATAAGCTGAGCATTGATCCTCAAAAGCTTCAGAGGACCTTACTCTTTGGCAGGAGGAGTACGCTCTTCTGAGGCTTTCAAGCTTCAGCAGTTGACACCCATTGACTATCATTTTAGTCAGGTCAGCTTAAGCTGACTGATGGTTTGGGTGCAAGGAAGGTGCCCTGAAGCTTTGGAAAATGGCTAGCTGTCATATCCTTGGCAGGATATAACCCATACACAAAAGCTACTGCATGAGTGATCAATATGATGAATTTCTGTTTTGCATACAGTTAGTTACTCAGTTCATTCATTGTCCTTTTAAACACTAATGACAAATTGGGATACATGCTTTACAGTCCACCCACCATTTTAACACAATCAAAAAATACTAGTTTTTCATCAGCCATTTCTTTTAATGTCATATATCATGTTTTTTCATATTTTAATAGGATTGATGCTTTATACTCCCTCCTTTATGTACTATTTTTACACTTTTGCTGTTTCTGTTCTTGATCTCATCCCCCACCACCTTTTTCAGTTTAAATCCATGGTACTCTTGGGTCTTGGGTCTTCTCATCATTTCCTTTGTATTTTTCTGTCACTCAAGCATTTTCCTTTGGAACAATGGAAAAGATTTCACTGAAAAAGTCTCTGTATAGGCTTTGTTAATATCAGAAGAATGAGAACCGTAGTCCTCTTCTGATTGCTGACTCCATCTTTTTTTCCAAAACTTTTTTTCCTACTTTGCCAGTTCTGCATCTTCCAGGAAAAAATATTCTGAAGAAAGCTAAGTAAGCTACAGCAGCTTGAATTTCACACCTGCCTCTTGACATCCAGAGACTGCTGGGATAAACCTGCTTCTGTTTAGGCTAGTGCACAGTAAATAATTTTCTGAAAATACTCTGATGTCTCTAGTTTCTGACATTTTCACTTCAGCCACAATTTTGCCAGGAGCAACTTTTCCTGCTGGTATGACTTTCCTACTAGTGGTCTTGACTGCTTTCTCATGGCAACATTTGGAACAAAAACAAAATGTGCCCTCTTAAGTAATATGTCCCTGTGTGGAACACCAGTCCAGTTGCTTATTTGTACTTTCATAAAATTAATGTAGTGTGTTCCTTCAAGTTTCTTTGGTACAGCAGAAAATATCATGTTTTCTCTGCATGCTCTGTCTTGTAACTCTATTTTTTAGAAACATCTCTTCTTGAGACAGTTGTATCCGTTCACATAACTAGTTGTTTTTCCAGTCTTTTATTTGACTTTACATATTTCTTCAGTGTTTCACTTATTGTAAACACCTTTAAGTACATTTGATTGATTTTCCCTCTAAATTACTGGAAGCTATTTTCTTTACCAGAGTTGAAACTTGGACTGATTTTTGCTAAACAGCTGAAAGATTCTTCTGTCAGAGATTTTTCCTTCTTATTTTCTAATTGATTTATTCTAACTTTCTGTAAAATTCTTCTTTGCTGGTATCCAAGTAGTGTAATTACTAACTAGTAAATTAATTTACCCAATATATTTATCTCGCTTATTTTTACAGTTATGATGTTCACATTGGGAGTGTTGTAATCAACCTGCTAATCAATGTGCAGCCATCTTGAAGCCCCAACAACAGACAGTCTTGACTTTTCTGTATGAAAATTTATTATATAGCAAGAGATACACCAGAATGGAAAGAAAGAATATAGGTACCCCATACCAAATTATGGATACATTACCTGGGACACACTTCCCTTTCCCTGCATTAGAAAAAATAATTTGGTAGTGGCATTCTCTTAAACCAATACAAGTTGATTTCAAGACCAAACTATTTCTAAAACACTACTGAAAATTTGTTTTGAGATAGTCTAAATATTGGACTTTCCCAAACTCTGGCTGTGTCTGGGATGACATTTAACTACCCTGGAATATGACTGTCAAGTCATAAATACAAGAACTGGTTATTCATTCTCAGTCTAGGGACAGCCTCCCTGCAGAAAGGCCTGCTGTGAGGTGAATCTAGTACTTTTTGTGTAAATGTCATACTGCCAGCCCAAATGTCTGACCTCAACAGATGAGATCTAGGTTTGAAATATCTTCAAGTTCTGTAGGGACCATAAAACACCCTTTAATTTTACAAACTGGTGTGGAAATGGTTTTCTAATAATCTCTGTCAGCTCCAGGGCAGACTTGAAACTTAGCTTTCCATGCAATCAGGCATGTCTGTTGTCAAGTACAATATTGGAAAAAGGGACAGAAAAGGATTGCTTGCAGAAGCAGGAGTTCAGTATAATATACCTTACTTGTTCTCAAGATCCAAGAATGTTTTCCTGTTCAGTAGCCAATATTGCTGCTCTGCTGAGTTCATACTTATGTGGTCTGGCAGGCTTGCCTGGGATGGTATACAGGGTAGTCTTCAGCAGAAGACTTTTGTGTGGTATGATGTTCTGGATTGCACAAATTCTTTTTTTTTTTTTTACTTTAAAACAACTTTATTGAATTATCACTTGTGACATAAGTAAACTTACATTTACATAAAAGTAATCAAACCATATTAAAAAGTTCACATTTACAAACATTATGCATCATATATGTTATTGTGTATCATATAATCTAAACAACATTAAATAACTAATTCAATTCCTGCCCTCTCTTAAACCTCATTCCTCCTCAAAAAATGTTTCTGCATGTATTGCTCCCACAATTTCCATTTTTTTCTATGTAATTTACTCCTACCCTTTTCTAAAGATCCCAAATCCTGATGTTCTTCGTGTTTCACTGTTGCAGTCATCACATTTGGGTTATCCCTGCCAGAGTAGCCCTCTGCCGGCCTGATTACCAGAGGCTTAGTATTTCTGCTTCAGTTGCTGTTGCTTCAGGACTGACGTCAGGTCGTCATTAGTATAAAGTAAGGCAGTCGACACCATTACATCAGTCTTTCTTGCCGTGGAGGCCAAAGCAGAAGCAGTTCACATGAGCATCGGTCGGCTGCTACCTGAGTTTCGTCTTCCGAATTGAAACCGAAATCTTCTAAAGCTAAGTACCCCATTGAAGATCCTTTTCTTGCACTAACCAATGTCAGAAAAAGTTAACAATTGTCTTGCCTGTGGAAAGCAAATACCAGACTGAGACTTTCATTCTTAATACGTCACTTGCTTAGGCCCAGACAAACACATCCCCCGTTGGCGCTTCTGTGCTTTGTTCATCACCAGAACTATACATCATTGGGCCCTTTTTGTAGCTAGATATTTCCGCTTACAGGCCTCGAATTCCGATATGGCTTCAGTAAGCCATCCAACACCAGATCTGAAGAAATGTAAAGATAAAGACAGAGACAGACTGCACAGGTTCAAACCTACCGACGATGCTCCCATTAAACTAGTTGTCAGTTCTCCGGTCCTCAGTGAGGCACTTTCGCAGCCCCTGATGCCCGCTTCAGTGGATTTGCAGGCCGCTACTGAGACCCTTTCGGAGTCCAGTATGCCGCAAAACTCTTCTTCAACTAAGTATCCTGTGGTTGTCACTACCTTGGATGGATCCGGAGTCACTGAGCAGGCACTGGCTTCTGTGGAAGTCTTTCGCACTACCGATTCTCGACACAAACCGATGACTTCTTTTGTAACTACCATTCTTTTGAAAACAACTGAGTTTCTTAGGCCCAGATTACAAACCACACCCAAGAAACCAATGACCCAATCTCAGGCACTTATTTCCTTGCCTCAGTCTCAAATGCTTAAAATGGTGGAAGACCTTATCATGCTGATCAGGGGAAGCCAAGCTACCCCTTCCAAAAGAAAAAGAGATCTGTCCCCTGTAGTTTTATCTAAACAGGAGTCCTATGACTCTGATGCATCTGAGTATGAAGACATGCAACCCCTCTCTGCTTATGAGGATTCTGATGCAGAGGATTCCATTCCTTCAGCCTCTCCCCCAGAGGATTTTTCCTTTGGGGAAACCCTTCACACCTTAAGGGAGCATTTCCAATGGGAAAGTCAGGACTACCCTCAGTTTAAAAAGAGACTCAGGGAATTCTTAGATCTTCCACAGCACAGACCCCTGGCCATCCCCCCAGTCCTGGATGTTGTGGAGGATGTTTTCCTGGAATCCAGTTTGACTCCTGACACCCTCCCTCCTGCACCCAGAAAACCAGACAGGTATTACAGAGTCCCTGACTCACACAAATTTCTTTTTAAAAAACACAAATTTCTTTTTAAAAATCCTACTGCTGACCCTGAGGTAATTTCTCAAGGGCCTAAAGGAATTAAAGCAACCTCTGCTAAGAATCTCCACCCCTCAGATAGGGATTCCCAAGCACTAGACAGATGGGGTAAAAAAGTATACAATTCAGCTACTCTTGCTATCAGAGAACTAAATTGTCAGTTCCGTATGCTAAAATTTCAGCAACATACCTTGGAACTCATCAAACAAAAACTTCCTTTCCTGCTTGTGCAGAATCTAAAGAGTTACAAGAGTTAATGCATTCTGCAAGTCAAGTACCTAAACACACCTTGCACTGTGGTTTTGATGCCCTAGAAGCTTCTTGCAGGGCAGCAGTCACCAGTTCTGTTCTTAGAAGGCATGCATGGCTTAAGGAACAGCCATTGCCATACCATGTTAAATCTAAATTATTGGGTGCCCCCTTGCACTAAGGCAGAAGAGGTCTTAAAAAGGATGGAAGAAAAAGCAAAATCTATACAGACAGTTAAGGATTTCTTACAGGTCCAGCCACCCAGGTTCAGCAGGCATTGTCCCTCCAAGCACTGGTCCTTTCCTGCTCCCACCAGGTCAGTTCAGCCCACACCCTGGGGAACCAGACCTCACAGACAGCAGCCACAGGGAATGCAGAGATCTAAGCAGTGGACTACCTACACTTCAAAACCAGGGAGTTCTAAGCCACCCCCTTATAGTAAGAACTCACAATGACAATCCTAACCCCCCTCCCTCTGCCCACCTTCACTTACCCCTAAGAAGAAAACTCTCCTTTTCATGCAAACACCTGGGCCATCATTACCAATGACCTCTGGGTTCTCAACATAGTGTCCCAGGGATACAAATTTTCTTTCTACACCCTTCCTACTCCAAAAGGGTTCCCAGATCTACCTTAATACCAATGGGCAGAGGCACAAAAGCAAGTCCTTTCCCTGCTCTCCATGAGGGCAGTAGAGCATGTTCCTGCAGAACAGAAAGGTCAAGGTTTCTACTCGAGACTTTTTCTGGTACCCAGGAAAGAGGGCACCTGACACTCCATCCTCAGTCTATCCATTCTAAACACCTACCTGGTGATCCCAGCATTCAACATGCTCACCCTTCAGCAGCTGCTACCCATGCCCTCCAAGAATGCTTGGCTAGCCACCATAAACCTAAAGGAGGCCTATCTCCACATTCCTATCAGGGAATCATGCAGAAAATACCTCCGTTTCAGGGCAGGTTCTCAGCACTTTCAGTTCTCTGTGCTTCCGGTTGGCTTATCTACTGCTCCCAGAGTTTTCACAAAATGTCTGGCTCTGGCCATTGCCTTTTGCAGACAAAGGAATATCCAGATTTACCCATACTTAGATGACTGCCTAATTCAGGCAGACAGTCAGGAAAAGCTGCTCAAGCACCTGGCCTTTGTAAAGACCATACTAACCTACCTAGGGTACACAATCAACGAAAAGAAATCCAAACAGGTACCCACCAAAAGGATTACATTCCTAGGAACAAGCCTGCACACAGCTTCCCAGATGGCATTCCTTACACAAGAAAAGCAAACCTTCCTGACAGCCTATTTCTCCCAACTAGCCACCAGACCTATCTGCAAGGAAAATTCTACTTCTCCCAACTAGCCACCAGACCCCAACTATCGGCAAGGAAAATCCTGCAAGCTCTGGGGTTCATGGGAGCTTGCATTCTACTCCTTCCATATGCCAGACTGCATATGAGGAAACTTCAATGGTACCTAAAAAGCCTTTGGTGTCAACACTCATAAGACCTGGAGACTCTTATACCTATAATACCTTGCCTCAGAAAAGATTTTCTTTGGTGGGCAACAGCATTCTCCCTCAACAAAGGACTACCTTTCTCACCACAGATGCATCAGATTATGCCTGGGGTGCACACCTGGATGGCAGGTGCATACAGGGCCAATGGAGCCCACAGCAAATCCATCTGCACATCAACCAAAAATAGATAATAGCTGTCCAGCATGCCTTGGTAGCTTTCAAGCCCCTTCTCTCCCCAGGTGCTCTTCTGATCAAAACAGACAACACAACTGTGATGTGGTATATCAACAAGCAGGGAGGAACTCAGTCCTACCCTCTTTGCAGGCTGGCCATGACCCTTTGGCACACAGCCTGTGCCATGCAACTCCACCTGCTAGCACAATTCCTACCGGGTTCTCTCAACTCTCTGGTGGACCACTTAACCAGAAATCTTCTGAATCCACACAAGTGGCAGCTCAACAGAAGAACTTTTGCCCTAATACCTCAAAAATGGGGCACCCTGAAGGTAGACCTCTTTGCCTCCCACACTAATCACCAGCTCAGCAAGATCTGTACCAGGGAGCATCACTGCATGGCTTGGAAAGTGGATGCCCTGTCCTTCCCCTGGGTCAATCTATCAGTCTATGCCTTTCCTCCACTATCTCTCATCCCCAGGGTACTTTTCAAAATAAAGGAGGAAAAACCGAGGACATTTCTTATAGCTCCAGACTGACCTTACCAGCACTGTCATCCCTTGCTGCACAGCCTGCCCCCTCTGCCACCTTGGCATCTCTCTTAGATTCCAAACCTCCTGACCCAGAGGGAACGGAAATTCATGCATCCCCAATTGCAGACACTCAATTTGGCAGCTTGGCTTATTCCCTAACCCCCCCCATCTATTTGCCAACCTCAGCAAACAGGTCCAAGATGTTATACATGAGGCCAGATGCCCTAGCACTAGGAAGTCTTATGATGACAAATGGAAAAGCTTCTGCACCTGGATTCAGGCTAAGGGAACCAATACGTTACAGCCCTCCCTCCCTCTTATCCTGGATTACTTAGCTGACCTGCTACATAGTGGACTCTCCTTTTCCTCTTTTAAAATGCATGTTTCTGCTACCTCTCTGCCTGTTTTCACATTGAGCAGCCCCTTTTCTCACACCCTCTGATTAAACAATTCCTAAGCAACTTGAGGTCACCCAGAAGAGCACCAACCCCAACCTGGGACCTTAACTTTGTGTTGGAAAAGCTCACCCCCCCCCTTTGAACCTGCCTCTTCAGCAGAGCTAAAATTTCTCTCCTGGAAGACAGCCTTCCTTCTGGCCATCACTTCAGCCAGAAGGGTCTCCAAGCTGCAAGCACTCATGGCTGTGAAACCCTTCATCATCTTCCATGCTGACAGGGTATCCCTCAGGACTAACCCATCCTTTATACCCAAGGTGGTGTCCAGTGTGGCTCTCAACTAATCCATTCATTTGCCCGCCTTTTTTCCTAACCTACAGAACAAGGGGGAAAGGATACTGCACTCTCTAGATGTGCACAGACAACTCAGATTCTGATCAATTGCTGGTTAGCTTTGCTGCAGGGGCAGAGGGTAATGCCATATCCAAACGGATAGTATACTGCATCTGTTTCTGCTACAAACAACACAGAAAACCTCCCCCCAAGGGGGTCAGGACTCACTCCACCAGAGCAGCCTCCACCTCTGCAGCTTTTCTCAGAGGAGTCACCACCAGGGACATCCTGGAGGCTGCCACCTGGACATCTGTTCACACCTTCATCAAACATTACCACCTGCCTATCTTCTCCAACTCCAGAGCAGGATTTTTCTCTGCACTCTTGCAAGGCATCCTAGCCAGCCCCTAGATTCTTTGACTGCCTCCACCCTTTTTCCTCAGCTTTGGGAATCAACCTGAATGTGATGACTGCAACAGTGAAACACGAAGAACATAGTACAGTTGTGTACATTTACCATAAATGTAGATGCTCGAGTGTATCCACTGTTGCAGTCCTGGTTTCCCTCCCTCCATCCCCCTCTTCTTTCTTCTCTTTCCTTACAAGGGACATATTGGTATTTACTTTCTACTGGTGGGGTTCTTCCACCAGAACCTGGCTCCCACTTGGGGGCTCCTGACAGGTTAGGCAAGGAAAACTGATGTAATGGCATCGGCTGCCTTACTTAATACTACTGACAACCTGACATCAGTCCTGAAGTGACAGCAACGGACGCAGAAATACTAAGCCTCCGGTATTCGGGCTGGCCGAGGGCTACCCTGGCGGGGATAACCCAAATGTGATGACTGAAACAGTGAATACACTTGAACACCTACATTTATGATGTGTACACAACTGTACTTTCTTTTATCTGTGCTACTATATTCACTACCTCAAGTATAGGTGGTTTAGAATCTGATTTGTATTTTCTAGTAATTGCTTTTTCTGACAGTCACCAGAATTAAACTTAGTAAGGCCTTACTATGTTTAGGCATTTCAGATCTTATAACACAGCTCAAAACACTCATTTCCTTAGATACACTCATTTGCTCACCTGGTATTCCTAACAGAGTACTCTGTAGGGAATTCTTAAAGTCTGCCAACTCCTTACACTCTCAGAACATGTTACCTCTTCTCCATCACACCTCCAACATTTGCCATCTACCTGAGGAAAATTCTTTGGAGTCTGCTTTGGGTATAAAAATTTCTTTGCTACACTTCCAGGTAAAAATTCTAAACCTCCTAGATTTTGTCAGATATTTGGGAGCCATACATATGTCCTCCCATTGTTTGTTTGTGAGTTGCAAATGTAATCTCTCTTCACAATCTTTTCTGACTTCTGATTGATTCCTATAGTTATCATGCAATGTTTTATATGCTCTGCTAATTATCCCTTTTTTAGCAACAGCTTCTCTTCTAGATTCAATTAAAAACTCAACCAGTGCAAGTCTTTCATTTAGAAGTCTCCTATCCCTTTCTCTTTGTCTGTAATCTATCAGTTCCTGATAAGGAAGGCAGTCCCTGGCCTGCAATCCAAATGTCTTTTTGGCCTCTTACCATTCGATTATTTATTTATTTATTTATTGACATTTTTTAACTGGGTTGATCCATCTGGGCTTGTGGCCCATTTTCAGTGGAGACCTGAGGAGAAAAGCTCCAACAATATTACACAGAAGTTTAAAAATTAAGTAAGTGAGAAAGTATTGACAATAAATCATTTCAATTAGAAAGTCAATTACACAAAGTTAAAACACACTCAAGCTTGTAACAAATACATCATATTTTAAGTATCAATAATATTTACATATTTACAGCAAGAGTTTTTTTCAACAGTGTATTTGATTTATTTAGTAAGTATACCCAAAAGTAGAGTACATTGGAAGTAGAATGAGTGTTAGGAATCAAGTGAGAAAAGGAGGGAAATGGGAGCTAAATAGGGCCTTGACAGGGGCAGAGTTTGGAGTTAAATAGATGGTTTCATTTTTTCTTTAAAGTGAGATGGGTGTATTATGGAACATATATCTATTGGGAGTTTATTCCAAGCTTGGGCAATGGAGTGTTTGTATAGGAGTTTGCCTACTGCTTTTTTTGGGTGGATAGATGTCAAGTAATTGCTGATTAGAGGTACGAAGAGTCAGAGGTGGAGAATAGGTTGAGATGAGTGATGAGAGAGCAGGACAGGATTCTGGTTTGTAGAGGATGGAGTGTAACATTTGGAATTGTGACAGCAGTAGTAGTAGATGGGGGAATTTAAGCCACTGGAGCAAGTCAAGGGCCAGACAGTGATGTGAGTTATATGGAGAGTTAGTGATAAATCTTGCTATCTTGTGAAAAGTTTGTTGTAATTTGTTCAAGGTTGTAGTTTGGATGTTGGTAAATACTGGTGCAGCATATAGTAGTGAGGGAAGGAGTAAAGCATGTGCTAGAACTAGTCTAGAATTTGTGGACAGAAATGTTTTGTTGCGATACAGTAGACCGAGCTTTTGGCATGTCTTTTTTATACATTTGAACAGGTGTAGGTTAAATATGAGTTTGTCGTCTATGATGACTCCAAGGAGTTTTATATGAGCTTCGAGTAGGATTATAATGTTGTCAGAGGATGTGATTGCAAAGGTAGAATTATGGTGAGTGAGAGATTGGGGAAGGAAGAGTAAGGGTTTGGTCTTTTTAAGATTAAGGGTGAGTAAATTATTGGACAACCTTTGTTCTGTGGATAGAAAGGCCTGTTGGGTAGCAGTGTGGAGTTCAGATATGTTGTCAGAAATTATGTTGTCAGAAATGGTGAGGAGGGTAAAATTGTCAGCATATTGGATGAGGGAGGACTGTTTACAGGAAGTATAGAGGTCATTAGTAAAGACATTAAACAGGAGGGGACCCAGGATGGAACCTTGTAGTACCCCAGTTGGGACAGTTATAAATGGAGAAGAGGATGACAGACATTTAATGGATTGTTGCCTGCAGGATAGATAACTAAAGAACCAGCTGAGGGAGGATGAAGATAGGTTGGCTTGAGCAAGTTTAGATAATATTAGGGGATGGCTGACTGTGTCAAAGGCTTTGGAGAGGTCAAGAAAAAGACAGGATATGAGTTTATTATTATCTTGGGCCTCTGCAATGTTATGTATAAAAGATAAGAGGGCATTGGTTGTGCTGTGGTTAGGACGGAAGGTTGTGCTGGAGAAGGTAACTCAGGATCTGTGAGTGTATACATTTTTCGAGGATTTTAGAGAGGGGGGATAAGATAGCTATGGATCGGTAGTTAGATGGGTCTGTGGAGTTACCTCCTTTATGCAGGGGAATAGTGAAGAAGGATTTCCAAAAGGTAGGGACAGTAGATTCCTGAATTGATCTATTGATTAGAATAGATACTGGATAGGTAATGGAGTCAGCAGCAAGTTTGAGGAAAGCTGGAGTTGGTTGTCAGTGGAGGGAGAGCAGGGTTTGAGCTTTTGTAGAAGAGATCTGATGTATGAAGTAAGAAATGGGAGAAAAGAGAAAATATTTTTTTTGTAGAAGGGTTATGAGGGGTTGATAGTGCTGAGTTGCTAGAGTTAGATGGTATGAGTGTTTGGATGGTGTCTATAAAGTGCTTGTTTAGGAGAATAGCTGTTTCTCGAGGGGATGTGTTTGGGTAAGGACAGGGGTTTGAAGGACAGCCAGGAGAAAGAATTATGTTAACAGTTGACCAAAATTTTCTAGGGTTGGATTTGTATTTGTGCTGAGCAGAATTGTAATAGGATTTTTTGTCATTGCTGGTTTGTTTTTTTTTTGTAAGATTTCTAAGTTGTCAGTTTTGCTGTTCCTTCTCTAATTATTTGTTCCTAATACTTTGGTTCCTTTGCCATCTTCCTCCAGTAAATTCAATGTCCATCATGTGTATTCTCTGTACCCCTAATCATAGTCATACCTACTGGCAGAATCACTTTTCTCCATTTCCGTGTTGGCTTAGTTCTTAGTATACTTTTTGCTAGTTCATGGATATGTTCTTTTTTAATTTCTCCAAATCCTTTGGGTTTCTAATACCATGATCGGAGTGGACCCCATTCCTAAGTCAAAGTATGATTAAAGTACATGAAATTAGTATTGTTTCAATCTTTGATGTCAGCCAGAAGTGCTCTTCACAGCACCTGTAATATGCCCAGTAATGACTCCTTCTGCAATTCGTATGGAGTTACATTTATCGGCAACATACATGAATACGATTGTAGATTCTTTTATATAAAGACCCGTTGCTCCTACTACTATTGGAACTGTCTGGGTATCTTTCTTCCACATTGCTCTCATTTCTACCTGAAAATCCTGATATTTTATGACTTTGTGTCTCTCTGTATGCAAGACACTGTAGTCACTGGGTGTAACGATTTCAATGATCATTGCTACTTTTGTCTTCTTTTCATGGATCACTGTATCTGGTTTTCTTGTATCTATGTTTTGAACTACTAGTAATGGGTGGTCCCATGTGATGTAGACTTCATAATTTTCAATGATGCTTTGTCGTTCATGTTTCCAGTGTTTTTCACCTACTTCAATATTATAATATTTGCACAATCCCCAGTGCAACAGTCTTGCCACATTATTATGCTTTTCAGTATACAATCCTTGTGCCATTAGTAATTACAACCAGCAACAAGGTATGCAACTGTTTCCAGTTCTGTTTTACAAAACCTACATTTATCTGTTTCTCTAACATGTTGAATGGACTTTGTAAATCAATGTGTACAAAGTCCACTATCTTGGGCTACCAATATTAACCTTTCATCTTTTGGTTTGAATTCTCCTCTCCTTAACCATTCCTGCATTTGATCCTGATTAACATGAGGTTGTTCCAGGAGTTTTCTGTACTTGCAACTATATTTACGCATTTTCCACATTTCTTGCCTTCACATCTGATCTTTCACCTTATATTCTTTCTTTTGTTTTTTTTTTTGGCGCATTCAGTTGCTGCCTGATTTTTATCTACTTCTGGTTTGATTTCCATTCCTGCTTGATCCCGATATGCTTCTGCTACACTGATGGGAACTCATCTTACATTTATTCTCCTCATGTTTCAAAACTTTCACTATGTTTGGGTCTTGTGAGGTCAGCAGATATGTATGCAGTCCCATGATTGCAGATCTATGCATGTAATCAGTTTCAAGGAGACCCATACCTCTTTCAGAATGGGGAATATATAATATTTGTATGCACCGATTTTTATAAATCATTTGATGAGCATGAAGCATTCTTCTTGTTTTCTTGTCTACCTTATCCAACACCTTTTGGAGCCAGTAAATCACTCCAAAACTATAAGTCAGGACAGGAAGAGCAAATTGGTTTATAGCTGCAACTTTGTTCCTAGAGGTCAACACTGTTTTCAGGATTAATTTAAGTCTTCTAAAATATTCCTAACTAGGTTTTATTTGCAATTATTCATGTCTTATTGATGATCCTTCATCAATTCCCAAATATTTTTATACTCCCTCTTGCTCAAGTTCTTTTATATCACATTCTTGTTCCAAACTGATATTTTCTTGGTGCTGCAGCTTTCCTTCCTTAAAGGTTGTTTTTGCACATTTATCAAGACCAAATGACATTCTTATATCATCTGAAAAAGTTTTGACTACTTGCAGTTGTGCTTTCAGTTCCTCATCTGATGAGCTATGCAATTTTAAATCATTGACAAAGGGAAGATGAGAAGTCTTTACACTTTGGTGCTTTGTGGGAGCCAGATTATAGCCATGGTCTAATCTGTTAAGCAGACAGTTTAATGGGTTAAGGGCAAGACAAAAGAGCAGCAGTGACAGAGGCTCTCCCTGGAATATCCCCCTTTGGATTTTTATCCCTGGAATAATAATTTGTCTTTATCATGGCTTAACTGCAAAGTGGTTTGCCACTGTTTCATGGTCACTGTGATGTAGTTTATCAGTGTGGGGTGTATCTTATACATTTTTAAGCATTCTTTTATCCATAAATGTGGTATACTGTCAAATGCTTTTTTGTAGACTATCCATGCCATACTTAGATTCTTCTCCTTTTACATTTCTCCACAATGAATTTATATAACAACAAATGATCCTTTGTTCCATATGACTTTCTTTTATTACCCTTTTGTTCTATTGCCATAATTGAGTTTTCTTCTAAATGACTATAAACTCTGTTGGCATCATTTCCAGTGTATAGTTTATATGTCGTCAGAAGGCAAGTTATTGGTCTATAATTTTTAGGCTAGCTTGCATGTTCACTCAAGTAGGAGGATTGTTTTTCCTGTTGTTAGCCAGGCTGGTGTCTGTTCGGGGTGCACATATAAATAGTTCTTACTCATGGTAAAATCTTTGTGTAAAAATGTTAATATTTTAGCCAGAAGTTAGGTACTGCATCTGGGCCTGGGGTTTTCCAGTTAGAAGCTTTTCTTAACTTTGTTTCAATCTCTCTGGCTGTTACTTCATCCCATTTCATATCCTGTACATTTGAACTTCTTATTCTTTCTTTTACTTCTCTATCCATTAAGCATCTTTGTTATGTTCCACAGGATCTTCATAGATACTTCTCCAAAACACATCTATTTCTTCTTTTTTTTTTTTGGTGGTCTTTCAATTCCTTTTACCTTGTTTCCCAATTCTGTATACAACTTTTTTGGGTTATCAATAAATTGCTTATGTTGTCCTTTATATTTATTTGTGTATCTTCTAAATTTTTCTGCCTGTGCTGATATTTTTAGTTTATTATTTGAGGTAGTGCATGATAAATCCTGAAACATTATAATACTGTGCATTGCTTTTTTCACGTGTATCTTTCTGAATGTTTTTGTTGATCTTTTCCCTCTTCTATACTCTTCTAACAGTGACACTTCTTGTCTTAATTGCTTTATATTGTTCTCTATTCAATACTTCCATGATGACATTCGATTTCTCCCAGTCCTTTCCATTACTTCCCTGTGTTCTTGTGGTAGGACTTTATCTGGTATTAATTTGGCTGCACAGTAATGTATCCTATTAACTTCTGTTATATCAGATGAATCTTTTTGGACAGTCCTAATTATTGTGTTTTTGTCAAACTTCTACCTTTGTGGGTTTTACTGACCTTCTGTAGTCTATTTCTTTCATTGATCTTAATACGTCTATCTATCTGTATTAAGTCAAGAAACTCTTCTCATAGATCATTTTCTTCTAAACTGAGAGCACATTCTTTGTTCGCCATTTCCTGCGGGCATTCTATAGAAAGTTCCAGAGCTTCTTCCTGTGCCACGTTCTCTTTAGTTTCACCCTGTGTCATCTGTTGCTCTTTCACATGGGAACTCACTGGCCTGTCACTCCACGGCATTGACTGTGTCAGAGTTGCCACAGTTTCCTGTTCTTTCCCTTGCTGCATAGCTCTAGCTGAACCTTTGTACTGGTTTCCTGTGAGAGGCTCCAAAATATCTTCATACGTCAACTGATTAAATGCTTCCTTCTCCACTGGTTTCTCCTTAATTTGGGTGATCATTGCTCAATTCTGTTGGGTTGTCATCTGAGTTAAATTTTCTACACTAAATCCTTTACTTTGTAGGTAATCCATAAACCTCAATTTCTATTTCTTTAACTTCTCCATTACTAATCCTCTTTTTTTACTTTTCCTCTTTTGTTTTCTTATTTTTTTTTTGTAAAATGTTCCATATCTGGATGGCTTTGCCTGTATTTATCTTCAAATATCTTTGGTGCTGCTCTTTTTGTATTGATTAGTTTTGCTTTCTCCTTTGCATAAATATTGCACCATATTAAATCTCTCTTTCTTTCCCATTTCCCATGTCCATATTTCTTCTTCAGATGTCTCCTGCTCCTCTTGTTTCTCCATACTTTGGTGACTAGTTGTTCCATCATGCTGTGATATGACCTCTGTTAGACTTTCTACAACAAATCCTTCACTTTGCAGATATTCCATAACTTCAGCTTCTATTTTTTTAACTTCATCTTGAATAATCTTCTGTTTTATATTCCCTATCTGTGATTTATTTTTTTATTGTGAAATTTTCCATATCTGGATGCCTTTGACTATATTTCTTTTTGAATATCTTTGGGACTGCCTTTTTATGTTGATTAATTTGACTTTCTCCTTTGCATAAATATTGCACCATATCAGATCTCGCTTTCTTTCCCATGTCCATTTTTCTTTTTATACCCTTCAAACATCTCTAAATTTTGTTCTTTAAAATTTCATACTTCCTCAGTCACTTCTTTTTCAAAATGACACAAGGTTTCTTAGTCTGTTTTGTGATTTTCACTGATCTATTGTATTAATGACCACAAATTATTTGAAATTTCTGACAGTTTTTCTTGTGGAAGTATTTTTCTTTCCTCTAATTTCTCTCTTAACCTTTTGTATATCTTGTGTCTGGAAATTCTGGGCTTCTTGCATAATAGTAGCAAAACATCATTTATTTCTCATTTACTTTCTTATCTTCAATAGTCCACTCTATCATCTGTATGGGTCTTTTTTGGGCTATCAGTTTTTGTGGACTACTACTTCCTTCTGCAATGGGGGGGGGCATCCTCCCACTGGGCCTGGCCCCATTGTAGGAATATTTCCATGTCCTGAGGATTCTACACTGCCATTTTTTCCAATCCTGGTACCAGTACACCTACCAGCATTGGGAACATTTTTTATCCTGGGACTTGTGCACCCAGGTATCTTCTTTATTTTGTAACATACTTATGTTCATGATATATGCTATATAAAATACAGTCTATATATCAGTGTCATGTTGGTGAGATGTTGTGAAAAACAGGGTCCAGCTCATGAAGGTACTCAACAAACCTTGAGAATAAATTCAGTTCCAGCAATACTTCCCTCCTTTTGCTGATTTTATCATCTCTCCATTTGGACCCTACTCCTCTATATGACTGTTGCTATTCTCCATAAGGATTTCGGTCCAAAATCCCATTATTTCCTTATTTATTTTTTGAATACCCCCCCTCCCTTCTTCATCATCATCCCTTTCCACTTTGAATTGTAAATTTCTGCTTGTGTTATGTATAAGAGCTGCAACTGTGTAGCTGTAAAATATCCTTTCAAATCAGGTAATCCTAAACCTCCTTGTTCAGTTGAGAAGATCAGCTTATCCAACTTGACTCCTGCCCCTTTTCCCCTATGAAATAAAACCCTTTAACTATTTATTAATTACTATCCACAGCTTATCCTCTGCTGATAAAATCTGCCTGACGTGTATAAAACTAAAGGTACTGAAAACATTTTCCTGCTTGTATCTCGCTATCCATATCCACCGGCAAGAGCAAAATGTTGCAGCAATTTAACCTGGCCTAAATAATACAAGCTATGTACGAAGAGGATTCAGTGAGGGACATCTTCCAGGGATACGTAGAACTTCATGAGATAAAAGCTTAAGGAGTTGGAGAATTCCAACAAGTATGTCTGATGGCAGTGAAGTGATGGGTTCTGTAGCATATGTTGGTGCCAAATTTGGCAGTTATGTTATAGCACTGCTGCAGTTTTGAAAGCTGGGTTAAATGAATGTTAGAGAAAGTAGGAGCCACACATGAGTGTGTGGATAATAAGCAGGCAGTTGATGTGTGTTTGCAAGTATAATCAGGAAGATGGTTTTTAGCTCTGTACAGCTGGACAAATTTTTATGGATTTTACTGACTACTTGCTGGACATACAGATCAAATTGTAAACATCAGTTATGATAGCTATGAATTTTGCATAGGAGACTGTTTCAATGGCGGTACTATTAAAAGCTAGAACAGTCAAGTTTAGTTTAGAATTATGGACAGACTTAGAGATAAATAGTACAATTTTAGCACAAGGTTAAACAACTGAAGCTAAGCTTTTATGGCAGAAAAGGAGGGCTGGAGCTCAGGAAACATTTTTGTTGTCCAGATGATGGAGGAATAGTCTGCGTATTGAATGATGACTGAGTTACTTAAAGCTGACGCTATATCATTAATGAATGTACTAAACAGTAAGTGACCATAAATGACTCTGGGGATCTCTTACTGCAATGAGAAGAGAGGAGTATCTAGCTTGTTGCCATTTTACATTTTGGACCCTGTTCAATAGATATAAATTAATTCATTTGAGGGCTGCAGTGGAGAGGCATAGGTGAGACAGTGGAAGTATGACAAGATGGTACAGAAAGCTTTTGACAAGTAAACAAAGACTGATGAGTTGTTTTTCTTTTATTGAATGATATAAAGAAGTGATGGTAGGACAGTGTTCATGCTGTAAGATGGGCAAAAAAAACATGTTGCGATGAGAAGAGGAGATTATTGGTTAGTAAAACTGTAGCAGCTGGGAGAGAATACAGTTCTTAAGCATTTTGGAGAGAGGTGGAAGAACAGCAATGGGTCTGAAGCTAGGCAGTTTTACAGGTGTGCCTGCTTTGTGAAAATGCAAAATGAAATATTATTTCAATGTGCAAGGGAACAAGAAAATCTTTAAATAAGAATGGAGATGGGGTAAGTGATGGCATCACTCACCAACTTGAAGTATCCAACAGCAAGATTGTAAAAAATGGCATAGGTGGGCAGTGATCACTTAAAGATTCAGGTAGAATTCTGGACTGAACTATGTTTGGATTTGAGGTTAACATCCAGTCTAGGGTTGTTTCCTTTCTAACTGGCTTTTCTTAAGTCTAGCAGGAGCATTGATTAGTTGAGAAAAATTAAAAAGGGTAAAGCAAGGGAAAATAGTTAAAGTCGAGTATACAATGGCATATGCTAGTATGATGATTTCATGAGACATGTTTGCTTTGGCCCATGAGATGCCTGCTTGAGGGAAGTACATGGCTATTATGCATATAATTCTCTATTTAACTGTAGAGTAGATTGCACTACTTTAGCAGAAGAGAAGGAGGGACTTTGTATGGGATAAAGACTAAGTAACAAGTCTTTTAAAAATATAGCAGCTATGCCTCCTAGCCTTTTAGCTTGGAGGTAAAACCAACTAATACTGTAGCTGGGAGGCACTATCTCATAAGGTCTGTTTAAGGTGAGACTGTCTGGCTTATGCTGGAGTATTTAGGAGTGCAGTAGTGCCAGTTTGTTGCACATGCTCATGAGACTAAAGATGCTGAGTGGGGTTGAGTAGTGTAGAACATGTGTTTGGCTTTGGGTTAACAAGGAGGGTACTTGATTGTGATTGATTTGGTAATTTGGGCCCTGATTTGGATTAATATCACCACTCAGTAGAAGTTGTACAGTTATGGGATGGAGTGTATGGTTGCTGCAATTTTTTCTTTCATAGTTTGATAGAAGAGAATACTGGTAAAACGTTATTTATAGCTGTTTAATGAGGTGTTGGAAGGTTACATTGAAGATGGCTGATGTTATGTTAGAGGAGGGACTGTAAGTGGGAGGGGCCACGTTGTATGCAATTGAAATGGTACAGAGCAATGGAAGAAGTCAAGTAGGGATAGTTTCAATAAAGAGATAGAGTTTTATGAGGTGGAACATAGTGGTGATGGCAGAAAAAGTGGGTGATTTAGGAGTTTAAGTAGGTGATTAAGATTCCGTAGGATGAGGGAAGGAAACAATTGTGTGAGTACTGAGACTGAGGTGTGGTGTTGAAAGTTATGAGAGGTAAGTGTATTATAGGGAAAAAAAAGGTGAAAGTTATGGTAGTCTGGGGAGAAAGAGGATAGCAGAAAGAAGCTACAGAGTTAGAGGGCTGTAAAGCAGTACAATAAGAGGAATAGTGGCAGGGAGAGTGGAAGAAATGTCAGAGTTAGGCACTAGTGGTTTTGTTACGTTATTAAGAATTGTAGAGTTTGAAGTTGGATTGACTGGGTGTAATATGGAACAGTTACCCTGCACAGCATATCCCACCAGACCCCCAGCAAAACCATTTAAACACTTCTTAAATTTTACAAGACACTTCCAAACTCTGATATATTCAGGTAATTTACTCCACAATTGTGCTATCCGGTGTGTTAAAAACAAGTTTTCCTCTTTTTATTACATAACTCCAAATTATGATGTTTTTATGTCTTTAGATTATTATATGCTTCCAAATCTAATAAAGACTGAAGAAGAGAGTTATGAAACACCTTATAGGCAAATATAAGTGGACCACAGATATGTCTATAATGGAGAGTATAAACACCCACTGAAACACATCTATCCTTATAGCATAACTGCTTAATGTTAGGTATTCTTTCTGTTTTTCAACTTAGATTAGTGTTCTGTCCATCACTGGGTATACCAGCCTTTCCTACAGCCCCTGACTATCTCTCTTTGTAAGGCTGGGGCTGGAGTGGAACCTAAAGATGCCCTGTGGGGGTTCAAGCAGTTGAGAACTTCCACTGGGGATTTTTTCATTTATGGTCTATCCCTTGGCTTCATTCCCCCCTGTATTGCCTGTTTCCAACCAAGGGATACTCCCCTATATGTCCCATGCCTTCTCAGAGGGACTATCTAGAATATCTTCCCCTGGTATGGGCACTTCCATCCCTCCCTGCCAGTGTCTCAAGACAGCCAAGCCTTTAATCGAGCCTTGGCTTCATGGGACCATGTTAGAGCTTTATCCCATTACAAAATACTGATTAAGAGATTATGACTGTTGGATGAGTTATTAGGTGGTAGGATATATCAAAGACAAAATGGTACATGGGGTGGGAGAGGAGATAGGGAGGTATTGGGTTGTATACAAGAGGACCGAGATGAACTATGATTAGTGGTGTTGGAAGTGTTTGTAAGCAAGAAAAAGGGCTGGGGGTGCAGTTTAAGTGCTGTATATTGGACAGGAAGAACTGAGAGATGAAGATGTGCTTTGATTTTTTGCTTTGTTATTGGGTTTGGCGGCCTTTTCAGAAGTGAGTGGAAGAGCAAGGAATGTGGTTTAGGTGTTACGTATTAGTGAGGTATGACTGAGAGATTAAGATGTTCTGTGACTGGTCGCTTTGCAACTGGAGGTGTTATATGCTATGTATAATAGTGGAACATGGTGTGGGAAGTCATTGGAGATATATAAGGGGAGGAAAGCCAAGCATAGCAAGGGTGAGCAGAGCAGGTTTCACAAGGGTGCAAAGGTAACACTCTGCTCACAAAAAAAAATGTGTAAGACTAGACTAGACATGACCCAACATGTTATGTCAAGTCAAAGAGCCAAAGAAAGTAAGAAGAAAGGTCAAGACTAATTTCTTGTTTGGGGCCGATTAGAGTCCTTGTACTACTACAAGAGGAGTTTACTACAAGAGTAGTGTCCCTAAGGAAAAAAATCCAACCTGAGAGGAGGCTCTGCTGAGTAGCAGAGAAGACAGTTTAAATAAATAACATACCATGTGCTTATTAAAGTTTAAAAGATGGGAGAGTCAGGGCAAACCTTTTCAAAATAGGCGTGTTTGTATTAACCCAAAAGGTGGGGATATAAAAGTTGGATGGCTAGACTATGAGGATTATGCTAAAAGAGTTTTCTAAAATGTAAGCTTTAGCAAACAAAAGGGTTGTGATATGCATTAGATTACTGGGTAATTGATTACTGTAGAAAGTGTAAAAATTGGTTTCTACAGCCCTTAGCATACATTTTCAATGTAAATCCTGTGAAACAACAATGCACTGTAAAACATTACATATAGCTAACCTTGAGTACATTTAAGACACAGTGTTACTGCTTACATTGATTCCAGGAGTGAGCACATGGTTGGCAATTTGCTAAAACATCTGTGAAGACAGTGGTTAAATGATTGGGGGTTGGGCTGTACACAATAGCTGCTCAATGTCCTTTAGATGAATGGGTTTGTCAGCATGGTCAATGCACTATGCATCTGTGGAGGAAGGACACAAGGATCATTAGGTTACAGAAATAACTGTAAAAAAGTAAACTCTATATGGTTTTCTTTATGCAAGTATGGGAGCTGTAAGAAAAGAGATAAAATACAGCATTTTGCAAGTTTGTGAGCTAACTATTGTTAGGAGATGGCAAGTGTTAGGGACCAGGTACCACAACTGGGTACCTGTGTTAACAATGAATTATATGGACTTTCAAGATGGCCACAAATTGATCAACAACCTGATTTCAGTTCTCCTAGTGTGAAAACAGAAACTGAGAAAAAGGAGTGCCAATGATTGTTCTTGGGTAAAATGGAGTTTCTGACTAGTAAGTACAATGCTGGGTGCTAGAAAAGAAGAAATTTGGAAAACCTAACAAAAAAATCAATCAGAAAAAATGGAGAAACAGTCTGAGAAGGATTCTGCAACTGTTCAGCAAAAAGCAGTTCAAGCTTCAACCTTGGTTCAATAGATGGCTTCTAATTTAGAATAAAACTATACCAGACTTACTCAGAAGTAATTAAACTAAATTAAACACTGAAGGAATATATCAACTCAAATAAAAATCTTGCAAAAATAGAAAAAGCTTTAACTAGCTATCCAGATAAACTGATACAACTGCAAAAATCAGAGGATGAAATGAAGAAAAAGCCAGCTGAGTATGAGGTTTCTCAAGAAGAGCTGTTTCAAAAAATAGTAGCGTTAGAAGACAGCACACACAGAGAAATCCTGGGATTTTTTGCTGTAACAGAGAAAATAGAAGGCATAGACTGCATTGATTTTATGAAAGCACAAATAAGCAATCTGACTGGTATTCCACAGCAGGATTTGTTAACTGAAATGTTGCAGAGTATAAGCCCCAAACCTGCTGTGGGAAAGCAGCCTAGACCATGCAATCTTACCAGCAGAAAGAGTTGATCCTGACAAAACTGTTGCAGATGTGAAAAGTATTAAACACTGGAGACAGCAGAGAGTTTTTAGAAAATGATTATACAGTGTACATCATGCAGAAGGGAAGCAAATGTATCCCAGCAATCAGGGAATGTCAAGAGGCAGATGTGAAATTTAAGCTGCTGTAGCCAGCTGTCTGCAAAGCATATTTCCTGAAGGAAAAATACATTTCTGATACAGAAAAAGCTAAGAAGAAATAAAAAAGTGTATTCAACAAAGGTGAGCCACCTAACAGAAGGGGACTCTGTCTAATTCTTCTGACAGTAAAGTTTATAGACAGACTTAGCCAGTGAAACCTGTTCCAAAGGAAAATGTTTGAGAGACAGAAAAACACAGGAATTATCTAAAAGAATCAGGAGCACATTGGACTTGAACCAAAGTCAAGTGTTGTAGGATGGAGATAATAAGGAAAAAGACAACACTGATATTGTGAATAAATGTGAGATTCTAAAGTATCAGTCACATTTGTGAAATAGAGCTTTGCAAATAAAAGTGGCTGAGAAAAAAATGGACGTTTGCCGACTTTGTTAAGCTTGTGCGTGGATTGTAAAAAATATACCCCACATTATGTCTTGAATGTTTAGAAGGACACTAGAGGGGGGGAAAAGTAAATGTAAGTAAAACAATTCTGTTCTTAATAGTATTTGTATGAAACATTTCAGGACGAAAACTGCTTGTTATATTGTAAAGTTGTTTTGTGTAGTGTGAGGTCAAGGTAGTTTAAGTGTGTGTGGGGGTAATCATTTCAGTGTTGTAGATGTCAAAGGTATTAAAGTAAACAAATACTATTTTTAGTTGTAAGAAATATAGATTTTATGGTATGAATGAGAAGAAAGTCTGAAGAGAAGCACGTATAACTTAATATAATACTGTGATCAGGGCTGCTGGGGTGGAGGAGGGGTATAAAAGTGTACTGATTATATTATATGCGCAAGTAAGATGATAATTTCCCTTCTCTTTACAAGGGTGGATGTCTAAACTATGTTTTTTAACAAGGATCATTTTTATTACATTGTCACTTATGACATAGGTAATCATACATTTATATAAATTAAAGCAAACCATAAAGACACAATCCCAGTTGCAAGTATTTTACATCACAGACCATATTGACACAATTTCGATTGCAAACATTACACATCACTTATAATCTACCCAATCATTGTCTGTCAAACATCATAAAGCTCATTCAAATCCTGCCTTCTTTTAAACCTTGTTTTGCCCCTGTATTTATTGTTCCCACAGTTCCCATTTTTCCTATATAATTTGTTCCTACCCTTTTCTAAAAATCTCAATTCCAGTTGTTTAATCTCTGTTACTATATCCACTACTTCTTGTACAGTTGGTTTACACTTTGATTTCCATTTTCTAGTAATTGATTTTTTGGCAACCACTATAATTAGACTCGGCAAGGCCTTACTATATCTAGTCAGTCTTGATTCTGTATCATAGCTCAGAAAAATGATTTCCCTAGTTACACCAGTTTGCTCATCCAGTGTCTCTGATAGAGTATTCTGCAGGGAATCTTTAAAGTCTGCCAACTCATTACACTCCCAGAAAATGTGTTCCCAGTTACCTCTTTCTTCCCCATCACACCCCTAACTAACATTTGCTGTCTATCTGAGGAAAAATTCTCTGGAGTCTACTTGGGCTATAAAAATACCCATGTAAACACTTCCAAGCAAAGATCCTAAATCTTCTAGATGTTTTTGTATATTTGGGAGACATACATATATCCTCCATTGTTTCTTTATGAACTCCTTATCCAATCTCTCTTCCCATTCCTTTTTAAGCACCTCTGATTGATTCTTATAGTTATCATGTAATATTTTATATGCTCTACTAATTATTTCTTTCTTAATGGCAATGTCTGTTCTAGATTCTACTAAAAACTCTACCAATGCTGTTTTTTTTTTGTTTTGTTTAGGACTCCCCTATTTCTTTCTCTTTGCCTGTACTCTGATATCAATCCTTGATCGGGAATACAGTCTCTAACCTGCAGTCCAAATAAGTTCTTTGCATCTTCTCATTTTATTACCTTTCCCTGTCTAGTTATTTGGTCCCAATACCTTGGTTCCTTTGCCAGTTTTCTCCAATAAATTTCACCCCCCCTTGCTTATTGTCTGTATCCCTAATTGCAGTCAATCCTGTCGGCAAGATCTCCTTTCTCCATTCCCATGTTGGCTTAGTTCTTAGAATACTTTTTGCTACTTTACGAATATAATATACTGTATGATTATTGTTATTCTCTTTAAAGGTCTGCATCCAAAATTGCAGTCCCTACTTGTTTCTTTGAGCTTCCTCCTTTTTCATCATTATCCTTATCCAATTTTAATCATAGGTTTCTGCTTGTGCTATGTACAGGAGCCTTAATTGTTTAGTTTTGAAATACCCTTTCAAATTTGGCAATACCAAAATGCCCTGTTCTATTGGAAGAATCAGCTTATCTCACTTGACTCTTGCCACCCCCCGATAAAATCCTTCAGCTCTTTATTAATTGCTGTCCACAACTTCTCCTCCAGTTGATAAAAATATGCCTAACCTGTGTATAAGACTGAAGGGACTAAAAACATTTTAACTGCTTGTATCTTACTATCCATATCCAATTTCTCAGATTCTGTATTCTGAAAATATCTATTTTCTCTAATAGCTTCTGAATAATTTCTACTACCCATTCCTTAAATACAGGATCTGAGAAATTGGATATGGATAGTAAGATACAAGCAGTTAAAATGTTTTTAGTCCCTTCAGTCTTATACACAGGTTAGGCATATTAAGCCATATTCCTAAATACTTCATTTTATTATGTCCCCATAAATATAGATATTCATAGGTTCATAGATTAGTACTAGACTCACTGCCCTTGTGGGCCATTTTAAGCCTAGCCAATTACCCCCTGTGAGAATCAAACCCTGCACCTTATGTCTGTAAGGTAAACACCTTAACCATTATGCCAATTTGTGTGTGCATTTATAATTTAATGCTATTGCCTTTGTTTTAGCTTCATAAATTTTGTACCCAGAAAACATCTGAAACTGTCTCAAAATATTCCACAACAATGTAATGTCCTCTATTGGTTTTATCATCTATAAAATTATATCATCTGCAAATAGAGACAGCTTTTCTTGACTACCATACCAATTATATCCTTGAATTTCTTAGTGCCTTATTTTCTTTGCCAATGGTTTTAAATATATTGCAAATAACAAAAGGCAATGAGGGCACCCTTGCCCGATTCCTCTGCTCAAGCAGAAATTATCAGAGAGGAACCCACCCACTTTAATTTTCTCCTCTGATCTCTCATATATCCTTCTAATCAGCCTTTTAATTTTCTCAGGGAATGCAATTGTGTCCTTGCCTTCCTCATAATGTTCCAGCTTACTCTGTCAAATGCTTTTTCTGCATCCACCAGCAAAAGTGGTATTTTTATTTTTATACCCCAAGTAGACTCTAAAGAATTTTTCCTCAGGTAGACAGCAAATGTTGGAGGTGTGATGGGGAAGAGAGATACTTGGAAACATATTTTCTGGGAGTTCTGTGGGTTGGTGGACTTTAAGGATTCTCTGCAGGATGCACTTTTGGAGATGCTGGGTGGGTGGATTGGATTGTTGAGGGAGATGATTTTTCTGAGCTATGATACAGAATTGGAATTGCCTAGACATGGTAAGGCCTTGCTGTGTCCAATTATGGTGGCTGCCAAAAAAGCAATTACTAGAAAATAGAAATCAAAATCTAAACCAACTATATTAGAAGTAGTGAATAAAGTAACAGAGATAAAACAACTGGAATTGAGATCATTAGAAAAGGGTAGGAGCAAACTACATAGAAAAAAACAGGAATTGTGGGAACAATACATACAGGGGAGGAATGAGGTTTAAAAGAAGGCAGGGCTTAAATGAGCTGTCTAATGTTTGACTGAAAATGATTGGGTAGATTGTAAGGGATTCATAATGTTTGCAAGTGGGAGTCTGTCAGTATGGTTTGTGATGTAAAATGCTTGCAACTAGGATTGTGTTGGTGTGGTTTATTTTCATTTATATAAAGTATGTATGATTGCTTATGCTGGAAGCGATGGTTTAATAAAGATATTTCTTGTTTAAGAAAGGGACATGAATTGAACAATTTATGCAGCATTGCTCCGGTTATATGATATATAGCAATATATGCAAAGTATAATTTTTGTTAATTTTAATTTAAAACAGTGTGATTACTTTTGTATAAATGTAAATTTGCCTATGTCACAAGTGATAATTCAATAAAGGTGTTTAAAAAAAACAACAGTGGTATTTTCTTACATTCTGCTTCCCTCTGGATCATCAATATTCTGTTAATGTTGTCATATGCTTGCTTCCCCTCCACAAAACCATATTGATCTGTAACTATCAATTTTGTCATCATGTTTACCATTATTTTAGCTATTGTAGACATAAACACTTTATAATCATGGTTTAGTATTGAAATGCATCTGTATGAAGCTGGATCTGATAGATCTTTACCCTCTTTAGGTATTACAGCTCCTACAGCTTTTTCCCAGGATGTTGGTTCCCTCCTAGCTTCCAAACTTCCACAGGAATGCCATTTATTCCTGGGGACATTCCTGTAGATTAGTTATACATCACCATTTTTATCTCATCTCCTCCTATACTAACTGTTAGTAATTGAGCCTCTTCTACGTCTAACCTTGGCATATTTACTTTTTTTCCATAAACACTTCAATTTGTACCTTTTCTTGATGTGCATATTTCTCTTCGTTATATAGACTTTCATACAATTTCTGAAATACTTCTAATACTTCTATGGAATCTTGTTATCTTCCTTGTTATAGGCTTCCTAAGCTAGGTGACAGCCCTTTGTACTTTCTGTTGCCCAAGTCTTTGTGCTAAAAGTTTTTGTGCTCTTGAGTTATTATCAAAAAAACAGTTGCTTAACAGCAATATTTCTAAACTGATGCATATTATTGAGGTAATCCATTATTTTCTCTTTAGCATTCTGCAGTTGCTCCTCTTCTTGTTCTGTGGAAGTTCCCCTATTTTGCAATACTTTAACATTTGTCAGTCCTTCTAAATAGTTCTTATTACTTCTTAACCATATCTCCCTTTATTTTATTTCCACCCTGTTTTAAACTCCACCTTAATTTTGTCCCACTCCCTAGCTATATTTTCAGAAGAAATATCTATTTTCTCTAATAGCTTCTGAATAATTTCTACTACCCATTCCTTAAACTAATATTTTCAACAGATAGGTGGAAAAGTGCACATTTCATTTTATTTCATTATACTATGTTTTTATTTTAGTTATTATTGGCGCATGATCTGAAATAGTTATTGAGCGCATATCAAGACCTTCAAATAAATGCACATGTTCCTGTAAATGTAAATTCTGTCTAACCTAGCCCAGTTTTTGTATCTTGGGGAATAATATGTAAATTCACTCTGAACTCCTAGTACTGAATTCACATTTTTCATGCCAAATGAGTTCATAAATTTCTTCAAAAATCTACCATCCTTTGTTATATTTTCCAAACTGCCCCCCCAAAACACATCTTCACTGTTGCAAATCAAATTCCAGTCCCCATCTATAAGTAACACACCTTGCCGAAAGCTGATTATTTCTCTCAGAATTTTCTTAAGCTCTATTACAACAGCTTTAGGTGGAATATAAATACATGCCAGTAGACCCTTAGCATTACAAATCTGCCATTGTTATTTTTTGTCCTCTTCTATCACTACTGGGATTCCTCTTGCAATTAATATAAATACTCATATTTTCATTTTCCCAAGGTATTCCACTGAATAACCATCCTGAAAACCTTTCTTTATCAAATTCATATGCTCAGTCTTTCCATGTGTGTGTCTCCTGCAGTATAGCTATTTGCACTCTATATTCTTTAATATAGTTCACTACTCTTTTTTGTACCTATCTGTGAGACCATTGATATTTAAAGACATTACAGAAAGCATCATTGTATTAAAAAGTTATTATTCCCACCTTTTATGTATAACAGTTTTTTTAGTTAAATGTCTAGTTCCAGCTTTTGTGTTGCATGCATATAGTGTTTGACAGGTTCATCTTTTATATAGTTGTTTCTTGTCATATCCATTTGAGCCTATGTCACATCTTACAAAACATTTTGTTTTATTGAAAGCCCCCGCAAAAACAGACACACCCTAATACCCCCTAAAACCTATTAATTTAATAATAACACACAAAGCTATGTACAGCTTCAAATATTGAAGTTTTATCCTCTAAATAGGAACAAATGTTCCAAACTGACAGCTACACTCACAAACTTCAGTTAACCTAAAATGAAGGTTATCCATGCTAAGACACATGGTGCAGCCTGTGCTTCTACTCTGTCTGGTTTTGTCTTATCTTTATAGCTCTCTCAGCTGGGAAAACACTTGAATGCTTTCAGAGAACATTATCTCCTAGCCATTTCTCTTTATCAGATTGTCTACTGAGACATAAGAACCAGATAAAAATTGCTACACATACATTAAATTATTTATTAGAAAATATATATATATAATATTCAATATTCTTTTTAATTTACTTGCTTTCTCTTAAAAATCGTTACTAGATCAAGCTAAGGGGCTTAATCTAGTCATTCTTCTATGCAAGAATGAGAAAAAACACACTGTTTTACTTTTGTCATGCTCTTATAACTAGCTTTTTTTTACATTGCAGTGACTGCATTTCTTAAAACTGAACAAGGTGAAAGAGAGAAGAAGGGAGAAGGAAAATAAGAAAAAACAGGAGCAAATATTTACATTAGTATCCCCTTTACACTTGAAAATAACTGAGAAAACTTTACTTTATAGCATGCAAAAGCTAATTTTCTCCCTTCTCTTACCATCTCCTAACTATTTTTCTGAACATTAATGACATGACATAGGGCATATGGTTTAGAGTTCCCTACAAGTTTAACAAAGTCCAAAAATCCAATATTTCCAGATCTGCTTGTTCTGTCATGTTTCACAAATATAAATATTGTTTTTTAATCCCACATTTGTGAATTGCAAAGTTACTGGATTTATTCCTGTTGAACTGCATCTCCCAAATCCTGTCTCTGCTTCATTTCAACAAACTCTTGATTCTTCTAGTCGACTCTTGCATTTTTTTCTTCTCACAACCATTTTCTATTGAAGCATTGGAAAAAGTTTCACTGGCACAGTCTCTCTGTGTTATTTTTTATTACCAGAAGAACAAGCAGAAAAATCTCCTTCTGTTTCACAGCTCACTTTTTGTTGGACAAATGTTTGTATTTCATCCTTAGCATGTACTTCAAAAAATGATTTTGTCCCTCCAGGGAAAATGTTTTGGAGATAGCTAGGTGCAGCAGTTTGAATCTCATGCCTGCTTCTCAGCATCCTTTGAATAATGGAATAAAAATACTCCTCTTCTGCCTGGTGTACGAGTAGTCATTTTCCAAAAACAGTATGCTGGCTCCCACTTTTAGTACTTTGTCCTTCTGCCACAGTTTGGTCAGAATCAACTCCTTCTGCTGCTAAGATGGCATCTTTACAATTAAAGGTCTAGATTGCTTTCTCATAGCCAGGTTTGGTGCATACACACAATGTGCCCTTTCTATTAACAGTTCCTGTTGTGGAATACTTTCTGCAGTCTCATATTCAGCCAGCCTTTTCTTAATTTTTCCCTCTGAGTTTTGCAGTTTTATCACCTCATCTGAATACCTGTTGAAAGCTTCCTTCTTTTTTCCAGCCTTTTGTAGTCTGAATTAATATACTCCATCAGGGTCTCATTTGTTTTAATCAGTTCTGTGTGCAGTTGTCTTATATTTTCCTCTAGGTTATTGAAAGTCATTTCTGAAGCTTGCACTGCTTTTTCTTGAACAGCTGCAGTAGTTTTCCCAGCCATTGTTTTCCTCTCATCTTTTGTAGCTGATTTTTCTTCAGGTCCTCTGTATTTCTTTTTTCCTGGCATCCAGGCAGTGTACGTACTAGCTAGTTACTGAAATTTATCCAGAAGTATAGGCCCACTGGCTTTCTCTGCTAAGTTTCTGTTTTCACACTGGGAGAATTACGGTGTTACTCGATATGCATCCATTTTGGAAGTCCTCCTTGGCTTAACATATGGACAATTTTTTTGTAAGGAAATAGGCTTGAAAAATAAGACAAAATGATGAAAGCTATGAAAAATGCTAATCTTCCTGCATCTGTAATGATATTTTTTCATTCAAAAATGGTCAAAGTGACAGACAAGAATACTGCACCTGAAGGCAGTTGGCCAGGGGAACTGAGTACATTCTGTTCTTAGTGACATTTACAAAGATTCCTTCAAGCACCGGCAAACTGTTAGCTTTTTTTTTTTTTGCATTGCAGACTACATTTGCTGAGTGTAGGTGCAAGCCATTATCTTCAGAGTTCTGAGCATTCTTTGCAGGGGAAAATACAAAATGGAAGGTACAGTGAAGATGTACAGTGAAAAATAAAGTTTGAAATTATGGAATGTGAATAAGAGATAGTAGCACCTCCCCAGTACCCTTAATACTTAAGTGCATTTAATAGAACAGTGCATAATTTAGTTTTATTTAAAAACAGACAGTACTCTTTTTCTTAGAACTAAAAGTATTTTCTGAAAATATATAAGATGTTTTTTACATCTGGGGGTAATATAGATAAGAAAAGTACAGAGAACAATTGGTGTAAGTGGGAATACAGGTTGTAATATGAGGTTTAGCATTAGTAACCTTAAATTTAGATTAGGTTATGCCTGTGGGTGCAGCTGTCAGTCTGGGGCAATTGGGGTGTATGTTATGTTATCGAACTTTTAAAAGTCATATGGTCGAAGCCATGTGACTGAACTTTTAAAAGTTATAAAAGCTAAAAAAACAAACAGAAAAAACCTACCTGACCATTTTAAGCTGGGGGGCAAATCCCCCTTCACCCCACAGCCCCCACTCTTTAAATATACCACCTCTGAGATTGCACTACAGTGCAGGAAAGGAAAATCTTCCCATTCTGCACTGTACAGAGATATCCATTGAAATGTTCAAACTTTTAAAAGTTCGCTCATATGGTGTCGACCATATAATGTAATGTTCGATAATGTAATATACACCTGGGCAATTGTCCGTATCTGGAAGGTTAAACTTCATTGGCTATAAATGTACATAGTTTTGTGTGCTTGTTTTAAGTTAATAAGGGACTGGGGTGTTCTGAAAATGTATTTAAGAGTTTTGTTTGAGGGTTTTCGTTAAACTAAAAGTCTTGAGAAATGTGACATAGGTTTAAATGGAGATGAGAAGAAAACTGTATAAAAGATCAGCTTACCAAACATTAATGTATACATGTAAAACAAAAGTTGGAAATACACATTTAAAAAAACTGTCATTAATAAATAGGAAAAGGAAGTTATATACTCACCATAATGTTCCGTCTGTGTTGTCCATTTTCATTCGTAATCAAAGGTTGGGTTCACATCCAGCCTGCGCATTCAACTCGGCCATTACTATAGCTCATGGTACCCAAAAAGCTCTCAAGCTCTTCCCTTACCCATAATGTACCAACTCCTAACGTACCTCAGATCTTGTTTGCTGAATAAGAAAAGGTAAGAAATATGGTACATAAATTGCTTGGTAAAGAAAGCCATTAAGTATAGCTCAATATAAGGAACAGAGATGTCCTTATAAATTCTTGTTCTTCCAGAAGTCATTTGTGAAAAAGGTAGGGGGCTGGCAGGAGGGAATTTGAGGAAGAATGAAAATGGACAACACAGATGGAATGTTATGATGAGTATATAACATCTTTATCTGATGTTGTCAATTTTCATTCATTCCTCAACTGTTTGGACAGTGTCCCCAGCTACCTGAAATCCTGGGTGGACTCTAAGGAAGAATATTCCGGAGCACTGTTGAACCAAAGCCTGCTCTTCCCCTCAAGACCAGATCTAGTTTTAATGAGTAATAAAGGTATGAGGATTAGCCCAAGTTGCAGCTTCACATATGTTATCCATGGAATGTCTAGATAAAAACACTGATAAAGTTGCCATAGATCTAGTTGTGGGGGCTCTTAAAGGTTTTGGGAATGACATGCCTATTTTTTTATAGAGAAAATGTATACAGTTGGTAAGACATCTAGCCAAAGTCACTTTTGTAACTGATTTACCTAATTTGGCATCCACAAAGGAGAGACAGTTGATCAGATTTTCTAAATTCCTTTTTCCTTTGTAAATAGAAATGTAACTGTCTGTGACCATCTAACACTTGTAACATATATTCTCCTTTAGTTTCAAATTTTGGAAAGAAGACAGCAGATTAATAGACTGGTTGATGTTGGATTCTGACACCACCACAGGAAGGAAGGAAGGAAGGGTTGGTTTGTAATGTTACTCTATCCCTATGAAAAATGAAGTAAACAGGTTTGGAGGACAATGCTTGAAGTTCAGCAATTTTTCTAGCAGTACTAATGGCCACTAGAAAGTTAGTTTTCCAGGTCAGAAGTTTAAGATCACATTTTGCAGCTGGTTCAAAGGGGGGATGAGTTAAGGCCTATAGTATTAAATTCAAGTCCTTTGGTGGAGTAGGGTTACAACAAAAAGTGCCTCTCAAGAAGGGCTTACAAAGCTTAGATGAAGCCAGGGAAGACTTCTCAATTCCTGTATGGAAGTTAGAGATTGCTGCCAACTGAACTCTAACGGCTAGCTCCTTTGTTAAAAATTCTTGGTAAAAATTCAAGGACACGCTCTACAGGGGCTGAAAAGGGGTCAATCCATTTCTGATGCATCCAAAAAGCAAACCTCTTCTATTTACTTTTTTTTAGTTTATATTTATTTTACATTTGTTAACCGGGAAAGTCCGACTGGACGCAGGTCCATTTTTAGCGGAGGCCTGGGGAGAAAAGCTCCAAGCAAACAATACAGTTCAATAGTGATAACACAGCAACATCTAAAGATACATAATAGTAATATACATATAGGATACATATATGCAGTTCATACAGTATATAGTAAAGTATAAAAGAACATTCCAATGTAAGTGAGCAGTGAATATATAAAAAGAAAAAAAAGAAAAAAATTTTTTTTCTCTCGAGTTGGGTAGCAAGCATTAGATACTAAGCAGATTACTGGCAACAGGACATAGGGAGGAGTCAATTATCCCTAGCAGAATCCTAGCACCAGCGCAGTGATATGTTCTAGCCTGGTGAGTAATATGTGCAGTGCCAATTAGTTATGTAGTGGGTTTTGAGAAGTTTTTTTAAATTGGGAAGTAGAGGTGGTAGAGTTAAGGTGGCTTGGGAGTGAGTTCCAGGTTCTAGCAATAGAGCAGGCAAAGAGAGATTTACCTGTATCATTTTTGTGTTTGATGACATTATGTGGTTTTGATGACTTGATCTAAGGGTTCTGGTGGTGGTATAGGGGTTAATTAAGTTTTGAAGTGCTGGGGTCTTATCACAGTGGTAGTAGAGTTTATGTGCTATTGAGAGTTGGTTGAATAGGAGTAGTTCAGGTAATTCAAGCCAATTTATTTGTTTAGGGGCAAGACAGTGATGGGATCTATGAGAGGAATCAGTAGCAAATCTGGCAATCTTGTTGTAGCAGGATTCCAGTTTATTTCGTTCACTGTGGCAAAGGTTAGTTAAGATAGGGGAGGCATAAAGGAGAATGGATAAAAGGTGGGTGCTTGCTAAGGTGGCCTTGGTGGGTCTAGTGATGAACTGTCTATTCCTGTAGAGGAGACCAAGTTTTTTGTTGACTTTCATAATTGTTTGGACAATATGAATGTCAAATCTTAGATTATTGTCGATTTCAACACCTAACAGTTTTGTGTGTGTAGTTGGGGTAATTTGTATGCTGTCTCTAGAAGTTATGGTAAAATCATTATTTATAGGAGGAGATCTACTAGGGCTAAAGAGAATGAGCTTGTTTTTTGGGGGATTAAGAATAAGTTTTATGTTAGTGAACCATTCCTTAGCTAAGGAGAAGTTTGTTTGGGTTATGGCTTTTAGTTCATGTAGGGTGGGGGAGGACATATAATGGTGGTATCATCTGCATATTATACAACTGAGGCAGAGGGTGTGGATGAGGCTATTTGGGTAGTAAACAGTGAGAATAACAGAGATCCTAGGATGGACACTTGGGGAACACATATGCCTACTGGTAAAAGAGGGGACAGTTTTTCTTGCCATAGAACTGCCTGCTGATGGTCTGTTAGGTAGTTATTGAACCATGATATGGTGGAGGAGCTTATGTTAAGTGTTGCTAGACTTTCTAAGAGCATACCATGGTTCACCATATTGAAGGTTTTTGATAAGTCTAGGAATATTGAGGATACGAATAGGCCATTGTTTCTATGGTGATTGACAGTGTAGGTAAAGGAGAGTAGTGCTGTAGTAGTGCTATGGCAAGGTCTGAAGCCATGCTGGGATATCGATAGCAGGTTATTTTTTAGGAGGTACTGCATTAGTTGGGAATGAACTACCCTTTCCAATATTTTGGATAAAGATGATAGGATAGCAATAGGGTGATAGTAATTTCAAGGGACTTACCACCTTTGTGCAGAGGTATAATATGTGATATTTTCCAGGTATGAGGTACTTTATGTTCTGATATTGACCTATTTATGACAATGGACACTGGGTAGGCTATAGCTTCAGCAGTTATTTGAAGGAAGTCTGCAGGTAGATTGCCAGCCACCAATGTGGTTGGTTTCAGCTTCTTGAGAAGTTTAGCAATAGTTTTGGTAGGGACTGATTCCAGGGAGAAACTGGGGGAGTTGTTTGTTATACTGGTGTGGGTTGGGGCCTTTGTAGGTAAGGGACCATTAGTAGAATTTTTGGTGTTGGCTAGGGCTTGGACTGTTTCAGTAAAATATTTGTTGAATTTGGTGGGGATATTTTCATGGCTAGTTGGTAGAAAAGGGTTAGGAGTGGTGGATTTTCCCGGGTGCAGTGAAGTGTTTATGTTGGCCCAGAATTTCTGAGGGTTGTTGGAGTATTTTTCCTGCATGGTTGTATGTTAGTTAGTTTTGTCATGTTTTACTAGTCTTTTAGCTTTGTTGTGTACTTCTAGATAAGTTTGTCCTGTAATGCTGTTTTTTTGTTTCTGGAATTGTGTCCATGCTTTGGCCCTTTCTTTCATTATGGTTTTAGTATCTTTAGTTAGCCATGGGGCATAGTTAGTTCTGATTCTAATGGTTCTGGGAGGGGGGGGTGCATGACAGTTTAGGACGTTTAAGAAGGTTGAGTTGAAGTACTGCACAGCATCATCAAGAGGTAATAGTTTTAAGGGAGTCCAGTTGCAACATGTTAGTGAATTCATTAAGTCTATAGGTCTGAAGCACTTTTTGTTATGTATTACTCTGAGGATAGGCTGTTTAATGTGGTGGGATCGATTCCTTAATTAAGTAGGTTGCTTGATGATCACTCAAACTGTCAGGGAGACAGCCTGAATGTTGAGCTAGAGTGGGGTCTGATAGCAGTATCCAGTCTAAGATAGATTGGCGTTTGGAGGTTTTGTCAGTTCTAGTGGGGTCAGTAATAATTTGATTAAACCCATGGAGGTTTATATGGGTGGAGGGATTATTGCTGAAACAGTCAGACCAGTCAATGTTAAAGTCGCCTAATATAGTTTCATGAGGAAGGGAGGATGACATCCAGTTTAGTAGGTTTTCAAGTATGATAGTGTTATTGCCTGGTGGGATATAACCACCTGCAATTATAATGTGTTGTTTGGAGTTGAGTTTTAATTTGTCTAGAATTAGTTCTATGTCTTTTACTTCTTGGGAGTTACACTCAAGTTGTTCAAAAGTGAGGTGGTTTTGGAAAAGTATTGCCACACCGCCTCCTTTTTTACTTGTTCTGTCTCTACGTATGATGCTGTAGCTAGGGGCACTGATTTCATTATCGTGGTGTTCAGGTTTAAGCCATGTTTCTCTTAACACCACAACATTTGGCTTGTATAGAGCTAGTAGGGCATGAAGGTCCTGGGTTTTGTTACGAATGCTTCTTACACTGATGCTTAAAAGGAGTGGAGGTGAGGATGGCCTTAGATATAGTGGATTTGGTTGCTGAATGGTACTGTGAGAAGTACTGTTGGGTCCTGAGTTAGGATGAATGTCCCCACAGCAATTGAGGTTTTGGAGGCGGTATAGATAGAGCTTAAGTTTGTGAAATATCCTAGTCTGTTTCTGGGAGGCTGGGGTACTGGTCTTGTACTTTAGGGTATTGTAAAGGGAGGTGAGAGATTGGGTGGAGGAAAGGTTGTAGGGTGATATAGGGAAATATTCTTCCTGTCTCGGAGTAGTTGTGGAATATGTTTGCCATGGTGGAGTAGAGGTGGTATTAAGGTGTATGTGGTAGGAGGAGAAGAGTGACAGAAGAAGGAGAGAGAAGATGGTTGATGAGGAATATAATAATTTTAGTAGGTGGGAGAAGTGTATATAAGACATGTTGTTGAGTTAGAGGAGTAGGTATGTTGTTGTAGGAGTGATATTAATATTCAAAGTATACTGGTGTTGATTAGGGAGTCTGTAGTCAGGGATGGTAAGTAAGGTTTGACTGGGTAATTGTGAGATGATGTGTTGCGGGAGTGGTCTACAAAGTATAAATTAAATTGAATTAGGGGTGGGTGGGAATGGCAGTAGGGTAGGGGAGGGAAGTGAGCATAGCGAAAGGAGCGGTGCAGCACACTCAAGTACTTCTAGCAAACTAGAAGAGAAAAAATATCAGTAAGGGGTAGAATAGTGTGTTATAGGGGAGAGTATGCTGTGGTTAATGTCCAGGGGCCTGCTTTGAATGTAACTGTGCACAAACTAAGCAGAGAGGATGACAGTTGCTAGGTTGAGAGCAAGGTTATAGAGGTGGATGGAAGGAGATTATGGTAGGGAAAGGTGAGAGTAGGGATCTTATGAGTGGGAGAGAGGACAGAGGGATTCTATCAGTAAGAGAGAGGTCAGAGGGAGGACACAAACAGGTATGGCTGTGAAGAGTGAGCCAATAGAAGGCTGTGAGAGTAAAGGGAAAGAACTGGCAGAGAATGTGGGTGGGAGTAAGGTTATGAGGGAAGGTGAGTGATTTGAACAAGAGAGAGAACAGGGGTAGTGGGGTGGGGTGCACAGGGAGTGCTATAGCTGACCAAGGGCGCAGTACCTTTACATAGGTGTACAATGGTTACAAGTTAAGATCTACACCAATTGGTTTTAGAGTGGAAAGATTACTGAGTACACAGTGTAACATATGTTGTACTTATACTGCACTGTTGCTGGTTAGGAATTCCACCAAGGGAACAACACTCATTACTTCTGCAAAGTTTCTTCATAGAAGCTTTTTGGGAAGATAAAAGTATATGATGGACAGGGGAAGAGTGTATAGGTTGTGTGGCTATTAAAAGAAGTGGAGAAACCATGCTGTCAGCTTTAGGTTTGTGATATCTGGATGAATCATTCCCAACAGGTGAGACAGAAGGTCTGGAATCAGATTCAGAGTTCAACGTTGGTAGACTAAATGAGGCCAAAGAAACAGGAAACAAATCTGTTGATGCCAGTAAGGTGCAATGAGGATGACTCTGCTCTTCAACCTGGCAGCTTTCTGCAGAAATTTGGGGATCAAAGGATTTGGGGAATAAGCATGGGTTTACTTCAGAATACTGACAGACCAAAACACTGACTCCGAAAATACTGACAGACCAAAAGACTGAATCCCAAAATACTGAAAACTCAAAATACTGAAGGATGGAATTTGCCCCTTCTCCACTGTTGTGCAATCTTGGAGTTGGTATATATAATTATCAGGGGATGTGGGGACACAGCTCCCCACATGAGGGGTGCAGTGGGGCTTGCTCCCTGCTTTAATTTTTTTTCAGTATTTTCAGTTTTCAATATTTTGGGATTCAGTAACTTGGTATTTCAGTATTCAGGGAGTCAGTCTTTTGGTCTGTCAGTCTTGTGAAGTTGACCCATAAGCATAGAGGAGACCAGGGGGTCGGTCATGGAGCAGAGTGTCTTTCAGTGATTCCCCTCAGTGGTGGGACTAGGGCAAAGAAGCTGCTGCACTTGTTGTTTAGGGAAGAAGCAAAAAGATCAAAGTAAGGCTGGCCCCGTTGACAGAAAATCATTTCTGCCACTTTGTTGTTGAGGGACCACTCATGAGATAATAAAATGGACCTGTTCAGATAATCTGCTATCACATTGAACTTCCCCAAGATGTTCATTGCCATCAGAAAGTGGTTGGAAGAGATTTCCCATTGCCACACTCTGAGGGCTTCTCGGCACAAGGGGAAAGATCTGTTTCCTCCTTGTTTGTTTATGTACCAGACTACTGACATATTGTCTATCTGAATCAGAACCATTCCTGAAGGGAGAGAGCCTTGGAATGCTTGAAATGCTAAGAGCACTTCTCTCCTTTCTAGAACACTGATACATGTGTGTGTCTCTTCAGGGGACCAAGTGCCTTAGTCTGTTTTCCCTAGAAGTGTCCTCACACCCAATCTGGAATGCATCAGTGGTCACTATGGCCTTGGGGTGAGGAAGAATGAAAGGATGGCCTTGAAGAGCTTGATCTGATTGAATCCACCACCAAAGATTATCTCTTGCATGCTTGAGTGATTTTTATTTGGACTGAGGTGATGAGAAAGAATTGACCACTTAGTTACTACCATTCACTGAAGAATCCTCATGTGCAATCTTGCTAGTGGAACTAAAATTATGGCTGCTGACATTGACCCTAGGGCTTGTAGAATCAATCGTGCTGAAATTGTTGTACTATGAATTAACTTCTTGACCTGAAATCTGATAGTCTGTACTCTTGCAAGGTGAAGAGAAGCTGTTACTGATACCGTGTTGAATATTGTTCCTATAAACTACAGTATTTGAGAAGGTTCCAGCTGAGATTTCTTGTAATTTATGGTAATTCCCAGAAGGGAGCAAGTTTGGAGTACCTGATCTGTTGCTCTTATCAACAGATGCCTGGTTGGGGCAGTAATAAGCCAATCGTCCAGATACAGAAACATCTGGAATCTCTGGAGTCTCAAGTGAGCTGCTACCACAACCATGCATTTGTTGAACACCCTGGGGGCTGGGGTGAGACCAAAGGGCAGGGCTCTGAACTGGTAATGACCGGCTCCTAGCTGAAAGTGTAAATACCTTCTGGATCATTTGTTCATTTTTGTGTGATAGTACACATCCTAAAGGTCTGTTGAGACCTTTCAGTCATCCTTACCCTAAAAGGGCAGAATGGGCTGAACTGTGACCATCCCAACCTTAGTGTGTCAAACTGACTTATTCAAGTTGTTGAGATCCAAAATTGGTCTCCAATCTCCTGTTTTCTTTGGCACTAAAAATACTCTTGGGTAAATTCTGGATTCTATCTGGTCTGGTGGGACCTCTTGAATGACTCTTTTTTTCTAGCACCTTTTCTATTTCTAGTGCTGCTGCTTTCCTCTGGGCGGAACAGTAGGAAATTTGTATGAAGGTGGGAGTAGAAGTGAAAGGGGAATTATATAACCTCTGGAAATAATGCTCTGCACCCATGTTTCTTTTGTGATGTCTAGCCAGGCTCACTGGTGCAGGGATAATTGGGCCTTCTTTCTGAAGCACTGATAGGCTCTGTCAGAGAAAGAATCTCTAGACCTCTGATTTTGTGAGCCACCTCTGCAGTGTGGGTAGTGTCTTCCATTTGAATTCTTCCCTCTGCCTCTAGAGGAACTTTCTCCATGTGGATCTTGAACAGGACCCTGGGATTTCTTGAACCACATTTTTCAACCTCTGTGTTGGTTCATAGAGAAGGTCCTCTGGGGGGGGTTAAAAACATACTCCCTCAGCAGAGAGAGTCTTTCTATCATTCTTACACTTGGAGAGTGTGTCCTTTACTTTGGGGCCAAATAAGAAGGTTCCATCAAAGGGCATATTGACAAAAAAGGACTTGAAGGGCTCTGTAAAGGCACACAACCATCCAGTCATGCCTCCAAATAGAAATGCCTAAACCCACTGCCCTTGAGGTACCCGCAACTGCATGAGAGATTAGCCTCATGAATGAGTTTGAAATTAACTGTAGGGTTGCCAACTGTGAGGCCACAGAAGTCTGAGTCTCAGCAGTAGTGGTCCCTGAGAGATAATTTGACAGTTTTTTATCAAACCTTTTTGTAGTCTATTGAAATGTGACAGACAGTTCAGTGACCTTAGGACAAAGGTAGCCGAAGTATAGACATGCTTCCCAAACCTGTCCAAAGCCCTAGACTCCCCATTAGGAGGATGGACAGTAGGACTCTGTTCTGCAAGTTCCTTCTTAGTGGCCACTGCCACAACCATGGCATCCACAGGTACTCCCTTAGTCCAAAACTCCCTTTCTGCAGGTCGTGCCAGAATCTGATCCAGTCTTTTAGAGAGAGGTTCCTTCCATGCCTGCTTTGAGATCAAATCAATGAGCTCATCAGCAGTCAGAATTGCCCATGAGGTAGACAGGCCAGATCCACACTCCTCCAGGAATACCAATTCCTCTGAGAAGGATTGTGGGAGGACCAACCACCTCTTTGTTTACAGATATCTAGGATGTCTTCAAATGATATGTCATCAGGTGGTGATCTTGGGGATCCTTCTCCTTCATTGTAATCAGTATCCTCTGTGATAGATTCCTGTTCAGAATCCAAGGGCCTCCTTTTACACTTTCCCTTCCAAGGTGCTTCTTCAGTGGGATACTCCGGACAAGTATCAGAAGAGATGGTGATACCCTTCTGGGTAACCTACAGGGTTTAGACTGCCTTTCCCTGTGGAGTCAAATGTTGAGGCTCAAGGCACAAAGACACAAGATCCTGAAAGGACATCTGACGGGGAAAGACCATCTGTCATGCCCTGGTGAGAAAGAAGCTGACAGAGCTGAAAATACAAGCTTCCTTTGCATCGACTCCCTCTGCCCTAAAGACATTCCACCCAAAGTGTGGGTTGGAGCAGAGCTGTTCAATGTTGAGGCTCCAGGGTGCAGAGATTTTGCTGACAACTTCGGAGTTGACTCCAACACGTTGGATCCAGCAGGAATGCTACAGCTCCAAGATTCATCCAGTTACAAATCTCTTGGAGCTGGATCACTCAGAAAACACTTTGTAGCCAAGGATAACAATATCCTTGAACACTATCCTCATAACTGGGGATAACAATATCCTGAACAATATCCTTAAGCAGAGAAAACTCTCTCCACCACTTCAAAAGCAGAATGCCCTGGTGAGAAAGAAGCTGACAGAGCTGAGAAGACATGCTTCCACCCCATTAACTCCCTCTGCCCTGAAGGCATTCCACCCAAAGTGTGGGTTGGAGCCAAGCTGTCCAGTGCTGAGGCTCCAGGTTGCAGAGATGTTGCTGACAACTTCAGAGTTGACTCCAACACATTGGATCCTGCAGGAATGTTATGGCTCAGGGAGTCATCCAGTTCTGAACTCATGGGAGCTGGATCACTCAGAGAACTCCTTGTAGCTGAGGATAACAATATCATTGAGCAGCATCCTCATAGCTGAGGATAACAATGTCCTGAACAATATCCTGAAGCAGAGAAAACTCTCTCTACCACTTCAAAAGCAGAATGCCCTGGGGAGAAAGAAGTCAGTGGAGCCAAGAAGATAGGCGTCTGCCCCATTGACACCCTTTACCCTGAATTCATTCCACCCAAGGAGGTGGTTGGAGCCAAGCTGTCCAATGACAAGGCTCCAAGGGGCAGAGATGGCTCAGACAACTTTGGAGTTGACTCCAATGCTTTGGATGTGGCAGGAATGCTACTTCTTCCAGTTCCAAACTCATCAGAGCCAGATCACTCAGAGAACTTATAGCTGAGGAAAACAATATCCTTGAATCCGACACAGAAAGTCTTGGCAAACTCTGATCCAGGGTCTCTGAAACAGATGGTCAGATCAGAGAAGGAGCTGATATAGGAGTGGTGGTGCAAACCAAGATTTCCTGACCCAAAGAGGTAGGAGATGAAAGAACACCCATCTGTATTTGCACCAAAAGAAATCTCATCATCAGCCTATCCACATTGGCTTCAGTCAGACTCCTGGAAGATTGAGAGGAGATTAATGAGGGTGATTTTGTGTGCAGTCTCTCCATGAATGGGGATTTTAACCTAGATGGCACCAGGTCAATGCTGGGTATCGGCTCCGAGGAAAAGGTTTGGGATCCAAAGTGGTCAGATCCAGAAAGGTCTTCTGTGACTGTGTAGTCAGCTTCAACACAGAAGCCTTCAGATCTGTCTTCTGTTTCTTTATTTAAGGTTCCCTTGGTGATGGAGTGGAAGAGCCAGACTGTCTCGGGGACCTTACTGAAGTCTCCTTAAGTTTTTCTTTGGAGGTTTGAGCCCCACTAATTGCTTCCGAAAAAGTAGTAGGTAATAACCCCTTCAGAATTAGCTTATTTTTGCAATCAGCAATCACATGAGTATTTACATTTTTGCAAATGGAGCAATCCAAGTTCAGGTGACCTGGCGCAAACAATATACACACAAATTATGTGCATCCAAAAATAGAAAGCTTATGCCCACATTACTGACATTATTTGAATGATGAAGGGCTTTTCTCCGACATTTTTACAAATACAAAAACTAGCAACAAGTAAAGCAATAAAAGGAAAGATTTTTTTAATAAGATTAGAAAGGCAAGGGTGGAAAAAGTACCAACAATGGTACTGTAGAATACACAGAAAAAAATTGAATAGAAACTATAATGAAAATAGGGAAAATTACCAATAATGGTAAGCAAAGAATACATTAAGTGTAAGCAAGGGTATAAACTACAGAAACGATAAAAAGAAAGTTTATAAAGGCCAAGAAAAATGTTATTTAACTGAATATAACTCAAGAGCTATGGATGACCATGTCTATTTTGAAAAAGTGGAAAATGAGATCTGAGGTGTGTTAGGGGTTGGTGCATTATGTGTAAGGGAGGAACTAGAGTGTTTTTTGGTTAACACAGGCTGTAGTAATGGCTGGGTTGGATCTGAACCCAACACGAGGATTGAATGAAAACTGACGACATCAGATCAATAGCTTTTTATTATTATGGCTACTCTACCCACATTATTTTGGAATGTAAATGGCCTTACAGGTATAGACAAAAAGGAAAGTGTATTGAATTACATTAAGTAATACAGAGTGCAAATACCAATGCTGCAAGTGTCAATTTGGAAATGAACATGTGAATTTGATAAAGAAAGGATTTCAGAACTGACATTCAGCAGAATATCAGGGACAAAAGTAAAGTGGAATAATAATGTTGAATGCTATGAGGACTCCAAAAAGTGATAGAAGAGGGAAAAATAATATAGTAGATTTGTGGTAGTAAGGGACTATTGGCATGGGAGGAGGATTATGCTGGCATGTATTTTTATGCCATCAAAAACACTATTATTGGAGGGGTGGCCAAGATGTACTCTAGATAATAAGAGTTCTCTTCAGCTCTACCACTTCAACTTCTTTTATGACAGGATTTTCCAGTCAAAAACTATCCTACAACATTTTATTATATACCAATTGATTTATTTAAGCATACTTTAAGATAGTTTAAAAAAACTTTTTTAAATTTTGGATTTTCCTGTCAAAATTACTCTGGATATATATTTTCTCATCACTGGACTTCAGAATGAGCTTCTCAAAATCCTGTCTTCAGGAGTCAGCCCTTAAAAAAGATATACAGTCTCTGCTCTCCAATATTCCGGAACTTTCAGCATAATTTGATAAAATGGACTTAAAATTGGACAACTTTAAGGAGAAATGCACTAAACAAATGGAAATTCTACATGAAGACATTCAACAACAAAAAGCACAAACTTCTGGAATAGAACAAGCTTTAAATGACATGAACAGCAGAATACAAGAGGAAGAAAATAATATAGAATTCCTGCTTAAACAAAATACTTTACTCCAATCTAAAGTAGATGACCTAGAAAATAGGCCTCATCATAATAATATTAGGATCTTTGGTCTACTTGACAATATAGAAGGCAACAATATGGTTAAGTTCCTGACATCCTGGCTTCATGAAACTTTAGATCTACCTGAAACTCTGTCCTATGGCATCGAAAGAGCCTACAGATCTTTAGTGACATCAAAAGCCGGTAAGAGCAATATATCTAGATATGTCATAGTAAGATTCCTCTCCTCTCATGACAAAGAGATGGTCCTTAAAACAGCTTGGGCTAAGGCTCCCATTAAATTAAAAGACAATCTTATTCATTTTGACAATGATTATTCCGCTGATGTCATAAATAAAAGGAAGATTGTTCTGCCTTTAGTAAAAGAACTGAAGAAATTTAAGATGTTTACTGCCAAATTAAAATTTTTTTTACAGGATGGATCAAAAATCTTTGATGACCTGGATACTACTCTTATTTTTATTAGCTCAAATAAAATCCTAGACAAAATTGAATAAATGGAGTAGGCTAATGCTAGTCTGAAAAGATTAGCTGAAAACGGCTCTTGGAAATCCTCTGACAAGAAAAAGAAGTTAAAGAAATGAATAACATTTATTTTCCTCTTCAATATAACTTTTACCTTTTTTTGCCATGGAGAACTAAATGATTTTATATCAAAAGACTTTTTGTGGACATTTTCTTTGGACTTGATCCTCAGGTGAACCTCTCAAGTTGCTATGTTACATGTGTATAATTTATATATAAAAAAAGAAAGTAAAACATACTAAGGGGGGCTTTACCAATATTGTGCACCATACATATGTTCATGTTTAAATAATTGTTTATTATTAGCATAGGCTGTTGGTCCAGATGACATACTTGTGGAAGCTTGGAGGTGTTTAGGAGAAATGGCAGTGGAATCTTTAACCAGATTGTTTAATGAAATCTTGGAAAGTGAGAGGATGCCTGAGGAGTGGAGAAAAAGTGTTTTGGTACCAATTTTTAAGAATAAGGGTGATGTGCAGAGCTGTAGTAACTACAGAGGGATAAAACTGATCAGTCACAGCATGAAATTATGGGAAAGAGTAGTGGAAGCTAGGTTAAGAAGGGAGGTGATGATTAGTGATCAGCAGTATGGTTTCATGCCAGGAAAGAGCACTACAGATGTGATGTTTGCTCTGAGAGTGTTGATGGAGAAGTACAGAGAAGGTCAGAAGGAGTTGCATTGTGTTTTTGTAGACTTATAGAAAGCATATGATGAACCACGGTGGTGGTGCTGCGGTAGCATTGCCACCTCACAATAAGACATTGTCCTGTTCGATTCTCAGCTAAAGCGTCTTCTCTATGGAGACATGCGTCAATGGGCGTACCTTTGTTGAAGGTTGTACATCAGGGCTGGCAACTCGGTATGTAAAAATCTACTGCCATTCATTAGCGGACTGGAGTTCCGCTTTGGCAACCCCTAACCGGGAAAAGCCGAAAGATACAACAAGAGAAAGCATATGACCGGGTGCCTAGAGAGGAGTTGTGGTATTGTATGAGGAAGTCGGGAGAGGCAGAGAAGTATGTAAGAGTGGTACAGGATATGCACAAGGGTAGTGTGACAGCGGTGAGATCTGCCATGGGAGTGACAGATGCATTTAAGATGGAGGTGGGATTACATCAAGGATCAGCTCTGAGCCCTTTCTTATTTACACTGGTGATGGACAGGTTGACAGACAAGATCAGACAGGAGTCTCCGTGGACTATAATGTTTGCAGATGACACTGTGATATGTAGTGAGAGTACGGAACAGGTTGAGGAGACCCTGGAGAGGTGGAGATATGCTCTAGAGAGGAGAGGAATGAAGGTCAGCTGGACTAAGACAGAACAGATGTGTGTGAATGAAAGGGAGGATAGAGGAATGGTGAGGATGCAGGGAGTAGAGTTGGCGAAGGTGGATGAGTTTAAATACTTGGGATCAGCAGTTCAGAGTAATGGCGAGTGTGGAAGAGAAGTGAAGAAGAGAGTACAGGCAGGGTGGAGTGGATGGAGAAGTGTGTCAGGAGTGATTTGTGACAGAAGAGTTCCAGTAAGAGTGAAAAGGAAGGTCTACAAAAGGGTAGTGAGACCAGCTATGTTATATGGGTTGGAGACAGTGGCATTGACAAAAAGGCAGGAGTCAGAGTTGGATGTGGCAGAGTTAAAGATGTTAAGATTTGCACTGGGTGTGATGAGGGTAGACAGGATGAGGAATAAGTATATTAGAGGGTCAACCCAGGTTGGACAGTTTGGAGACAAAGCCAGAGAGGCGAGATTGCGTTGGTTTGGCTTCTCGGCACAAGGGGAAAGATCTGTTTCCTCCTTGTTTGTTTATGTACCAGACTACTGACATATTGTCTATCTGAATCAGAACCATTCCTGAAGGGAGAGAGCCTTGGAATGCTTGCAATGCTAAGAGCACTTCTCTCCTTTCTAGAACACTGATACATGTGTGGGTCTCTTCAGGGGATCAAGTGCCTTAGTCTGTTTTCCCTAGAAGTGTCCTCACACCCATCTGGGATGCATCAGTGGTCACTTATGGCCTTGGGGTGAGGAAGAATGAAAGGATGGCCTTGAAGAGCTTGATCTGATTGAATCCACCACCAACGATTATCTTTTGCATGCTTGAGTGATTTTTATTTGGACTGAGGTGATAAGAAAGAATTGACCACTTAGTTACTACCATTCACTGAAGAATCCTCATGTGCAATCTTGCTAGTGGAACTAAAATTATGGCTGCTGACATTGACCCTAGGGCTTGTAGAATCAATCGTGCTGAAATTGTTGTACTATGAATTAACTTCTTGACCTGAAATCTGATAGTCTGTACTCTTGCAAGGTGAAGAGAAGCTGTTACTGATACCGTGTTGAAAATTGTTCCTATAAACTACAGTATTTGAGAAGGTTCCAGCTGAGATTTCTTGTAATTTATGATAATTCCCAGAAGGGAGCAAGTTTGGAGTACCTGATCTGTTGCTCTTATCAACAGATGCCTGGTTGGGGCAGTAATAAGCCAATCGTCCAGATACAGAAACATCTGGAATCTCTGGAGTCTCAAGTGAGCTGCTACCACAACCATGCATTTGTTGAACACCCTGGGGGCTGGGGTGAGACCAAAGGGCAGGGCTCTGAACTGGTAATGACCGACTCCTAGCTGAAAGTGTAAATACCTTCTGGATCATTTGTTCATTTTTGTGTGATAGTACACATCCTAAAGGTCTGTTGAGACCTTTCAGTCATCTTTACCCTAAAAGGGCAGAATGGGCTGAACTGTGACCATCCCAACCTTAGTGTGTCAAACTGACTTGTTCATGTCGCTGAGATCCAAAATTGGTCTCCAATCTCCTGTTTTCTTTGCCACTAAAAATACTCTTGGGTAAATTCTGGATTCTATCTGGTCTGGTGGGACCTCTTGAATGACTCTTTTTTTCTAGCACCTTTTCTATTTCTAGTGCTGCTGCTTTCCTCTGGGCAGAACAGTAGGAAATTTGTATGAAGGTGGGGTAGAAGTGAAAGGGGAATTATATAACCTCTGGAAATAATGCTCTGCACCCATGTTTCTTTTGTGATGTCTAGCCAGGCTCACTGGTGCAGGGATAATTGGGCCTTTTTTCAGAAGCACTGATAGGCTCTGTCAGAGAAAGAATCTCTAGACCTCTGATTTTGTGAGCCACCTCTGCAGTGTGGGTAGTGTCTTCCATTTGAATTCTTCCCTCTGCCTCTAGAGGGACTTTCTCCATGTAGATCTTGAACAGGACCCTGGGATTTCTTGAACCACATTTTTCAACCTCTGTGTTGGTTCATAGAGAAGGTCCTCTGGGGGGGTTAAAAACATACTCCCTCAGCAGAGAGAGTCTTTCTATCATTCTTACACTTGGAGAGTGTGTCCTTTACTTTGGGGCCAAATAAGGAGGTTCCATCAAAGGGCATATTGACAAAAAAGGACTTGAAGGGCTCTGTAAAGACACACAACCATCCAGTCATGCCTCCAAATAGAAATGCCTAAACCCACTGCCCTTGAGGTACCCACAACTGCATGAGAGATTAGCCTCATGGATGAGTTTGAAATTAACTGTAGGGTTGCCAACTGTGAGGCCACAGAAGTCTGAGTCTCAGCAGTAGTGGTCCCCGAGAGATAATTTGACAGTTTTTTATCAAACCTTTTTGTAGTCTATTGAAATGTGACAGACAGTTCAGTGACCTTAGGACAAAGGTAGCTGAAGTATAGACATGCTTCCCAAACCTGTCCAAAGCCCTAGACTCCCCATTAGGAGGATGGAAAGTAGGACTCTGTTCTGCAAGTTCCTTCTTAGTGGCCACTGCCACAACCATGGCATCCACAGGTACTCCCTTAGTCCAAAACTCCCTTTCTGCAGGTCGTGCCAGAATCTGATCCAGTCTTTTAGAGAGAGGTTCCTTCCATGCCTGCTTTGAGATCAAATCAATGAGCTCATCAGCAGTCAGAATTGCCCATGAGGTAGACAGGCCAGATCCACACTCCTCCAGGAATACCAATTCCTCTGAGAAGGATTGTGGGAGGACCAACCACCTCTTTGTTTACAGATATCTAGGATGTCTTCAAATGAGATGTCATCAGGTGGTGATCTCGGGGATCCTTCTCCTTCATTGTAATCAGTATCCTCTGTGATAGATTCCTGTTCAGAATCCAAGGGCCTCCTTTTACACTTTCCCTTCCAAGGTACTTCTTCAGTGGGATACTCCGGACAAGTATCAGAAGAGATGGTGATACCCTTCTGGGTAACCAACAGGGTTTAGACTGCCTTTCCCTGTGGAGTCAAATGTTGAGGCTCAAGGCACAAAGACACAAGATCCTGAAAGGACATCTGACCGGGAAAGACCATCTGTCATGCCCTGGTGAGAAAGAAGCTGACAGAGCTGAAAATACAAGCTTCCTTTGCATCGACTCCCTCTGCCCTAAAGACATTCCACACAAAGTGTGGGTTGGAGCAGAGCTGTTTAATGTTGAGGCTCCAGGGTGCAGAGATGTTGCTGACAACTTCGGAGTTGACTCCAACACGTTGGATCCAGCAGGAATGCTACAGCTCCAAGAGTCATCCAGTTACAAATCTCTTGGAGCTGGATCACTCAGAAAACACTTTGTAGCCAAGGATAACAATATCCTTGAACAGTATCCTCATAACTGGGGATAACAATATCCTGAACAATATCTTTAAGCAGAGAAAACTCTCTCCACCACTTCAAAAGCAGAATGCCCTGGTGAGAAAGAAGCTGACAGAGCTGAGAAGACATGCTTCCACCCCATCAACTCCCTCTGCCCTTAAGGCATTCCACCCAAAGTGTGGGTTGGAGCCAAGCTGTCCAGTGCTGAGGCTCCAGGTTGCAGAGATGTTGCTGACAACTTCAGAGTTGACTCCAACACATTGGATCCTGCAGGAATGTTATGGCTCAGAGAGTCATCCAGTTCTGAACTCATGGGAGCTGGATCACTCAGAGAACTCCTTGTAGCTGAGGATAACAATATCATTGAGCAGCATCCTCATAGCTGAGGATAACAATGTCCTGAACAATATCCTGAAGCAGAGAAAACTCTCTCTACCACTTCAAAAGCAGAATGCCCTGGGGAGAAAGAAGTCAATGGAGCCAAGACGATAGGCTTCTGCCCCATTGACTCCCTTTACCCTGAATTCATTCCACCCAAGGAGGAGGTTGGAGCCAAGCTGTCCAATGACAAGGCTCCAAGGGGCAGAGATGGCTCAGACAACTTTGGAGTTGACTCCAATGCTTTGGATGTGGCAGGAATGCTACTTCTTCCAGTTCCAAACTCATCAGAGCCAGATCACTCAGAGAACTTATAGCTGAGGAAAACAATATCCTTGAATCCGACACAGAAAGTCTTGGCAAACTCTGATCCAGGGTCTCTGAAACAGATGGTCAGATCAGAGAAGGAGCTGATATAGGAGTGGTGGTGCAAACCAAGATTTCCTGACCCAAAGAGGTAGGAGATGAAAGAACACCCATCTGTATTTGCACCAAAAGAAATCTCATCATCAGCCTATCCACATTGGCTTCAGTCAGACTCCTGGAAGATTGAGAGGAGATTAATGAGGGTGATTTTGTGTGCAGTCTCTCCATGAATGGGGATTTTAACCTAGATGGCACCAGGTCAATGCTGGGTATCGGCTCCGAGGAAAAGGTTTGGGATCCAAAGTGGTCAGATCCAGAAAGGTCTTCTGTGACTGTGTAGTCAGCTTCAACACAGAAGCCTTCAGATCTGTCTTCTGTTTCTTTATTTAAGGTTCCCTTGGTGATGGGGTGGAAGAGCCAGACTGTCTCGGGGACCTTACTGAAGTCTCCTTAAGTTTTTCTTTGGGGGTTTGAGCCCCACTAATTGCTTCAGAAAAAGTAGTAGGTAATAACCCCTTCAGAATTAGCTTATTTTTGCAATCAGCAATCACATGAGGATTTACATTTTTGCAAATGGAGCAATCCAAGTTCAGGTGACCTGGCGCAAACAATATACACATAAATTATGTGCATCCAAAAATAGAAAGCTTATGCCCACATTACTGACATTATTTGAATGATGAAGGGCTTTTGTCCGACATTTTTACAAATACAAAAACTAGCAACAAGTAAAGCAATAAAAGGAAAGATTTTTTTAACAAGATTAGAAAGGCAAGGGTGGAAAAAGTACCAACAATGGTACTGTAAAATACACAGAAAAAAATTGAATAGAAACTATAATGAAAATAGGGAAAATTACCAATAATGGTAAGCAAAGAATACATTAAGTGTAAGCAAGGGTATAAACTATAGAAACGATAAAAAGAAAGTTTATAAAGGCCAAGAAAAATGTTATTTAACTGAATATAACTCAAGAGCTATGGATGACCATGTATATTTTGAAAAAGTGGAAAATGAGATCTGAGGTGTGTTAGGGGTTGGTGCATTATGTGTAAGGGAGGAACTAGAGTGGTTTTTGGTTAACACAGGCTGTAGTAATGGCTGGGTTGGATCTGAACCCAACACTTGAGGATTGAATGAAAACTGACGACATCAGATCAGTAGCTTTTTATTATTATGGCTACTCTACCCACATTATTTTGGAATGTAAATGGCCTTACAGGTATAGACAAAAAGGAAAGTGTATTGAATTACATTATGTAATACAGAGTGCAAATACCAATGCTGCAAGTGTCAATTTGGAAATGAACATGTGAATTTGATAAAAAAAGGATTTCAGAACTGACATTCAGCAGAATAGCAGGGACAAAAGTAAAGTGGAATAATAATGTTGAATGCTATGAGGACTCCAAAAAGTGATAGAAGAGGGAAAAATAATATAGTAGATTTGTGGTAGTAAGGGACTATTGGCATGGGAGGAGGATTATGCTGGCATGTATTTTTATGCCATCAAAAACACTATTATTGGAGGGGTGGCCAAGATGTACTCTAGATAATAAGAGTTCTCTTCAGCTCTGCCACTTCAACTTCTTTTATGACAGGATTTTCCAGTCAAAAACTATCCTACAACATTTTATTATATACCAATTGATTTATTTAAGCATACTTTAGGATAGTTTAAAAAAACTTTTTTAAATTTTGGATTTTCCTGTCAAAATTACTCTGGATATATTTTTTCTCATCACTGGACTTCAGAATGAGCTTCTCAAAATCCAGTCTTCAGGAGTCAGCCCTTAAAAAAGATATACAGTCTGTGCTCTCCAATATTCCGGAACTTTCAGCGTAATTTGATAAAATGGACTTAAAATTGGACAACTTTAAGGAGAAATGCACTAAACAAATGGAAACTCTACATGAAGACATTCAACAACAAAAAGCACAAACTTCTGGAATAGAACAAGCTTTAAATGACATGAACAGCAGAATACAAGAGGAAGAAAATAATATAGAATTCCTGCTTAAACAAAATACTTTACTCCAATCTAAAGTAGATGACCTAGAAAATAGACCTCATCATAATAATATTAGGATCTTTGGTCTACTTGACAATATAGAAGGCAACAATATGGTTAAGTTCCTGACATCCTGGCTTCATGAAACTTTAGATCTACCTGAAACTCTGGCATCGAAAGAGCCTACAGATCTTTAGTGACATCAAAAGCCGGTAAGAGCAATATATCTAGATATGTCATAGTAAGATTCCTCTCCTCTCATGACAAAGAGATGGTCCTTAAAACAGCTTGGGCTAAGGCTCCCATTAAATTAAAAGACAATCTTATTCATTTTGACAATGATTATTCCGCTGCTGTCATAAATAAAAGGAAGATCTGCCTTTAATAAAGGAACTGAAGAAATTTAAGATGTTTCCTGCCAGATTAAAATTTTTTTTTTACAGGATGGATCAAAAATCTTTGATGACCTGGATACTACTCTTACTTTTATTAGATCAAATAAAATCCTAGACAAAATTGAATAAATGGAGTAGGCTAATGCTGGTCTGAAAAGATTAGCTGAAAACGGCTCTTGGAAATCCTCTGACAAGAAAAAGAAGTTAAAGAAATGAACAACATTTATTTTCCTCTTCAATATAACTTTTACCTTTTTTGCCATGGAGAACTAAATGATTTTATATCAAAAGACTTTTTGTGGACATTTTCTTTGGACTTGATCCTCAGGTGAGCCTCTCAAGTTGCTATGTTACATGTGTATAATTTATATAAAAAAAAAGAAAGTAAAACATACTAAGGGGGGCTTTACCAATATTGTGCACCATACATATGTGCATGTTTAAATAATTGTTTATTATTATCATAGGCTGTTGGTCCAGATGACATACTTGTGGAAGCTTGGAGGTGTTTAGGAGAAATGGCAGTGGAATTTTTAACCAGATTGTTTAATGAAATCTTGGAAAGTGAGAGGATGCCTGAGGAGTGGAGAAAAAGTGTTTTGGTACCAATTTTTAAGAATAAGGGTGATGTGCAGAGCTGTAGTAACTACAGAGGGATAAAACTGATCAGTCACAGCATGAAATTATGAGAAAGAGTAGTGGAAGCTAGGTTAAGAAGGGAGGTGATGATTAGTGATCAGCAGTATGGTTTCATGCCAGGAAAGAGCACTACAGATGTGATGTTTGCTCTGAGAGTGTTGATGGAGAAGTACAGAGGTCAGAAGGAGTTGCATTGTGTTTTTGTAGACTTAGAGAAAGCATATGACGAACCACGGTGGTGGTGCTGCGGTAGCGTTGTCACCTCACAATAAGACGTTGTCCTGTTCGATTCTCAGCTAAAGCGTCTTCTGTGTGGAGACATGCATCAATGGGCGTACCTTTGTTGAAGGTTGTACATCAGGGCTGGCAGCTCGGTATGTAAAAATCTACTGCCATTCATTAGCGGACTGGAGTTCCGCTTTGGCGACCCCTAACCGGGAAAAGCCGAAAGATACAACAAGAGAAAGCATATGACAGGGTGCCTAGAGAGGAGTTGTGGTATTGTATGAGGAAGTCGGGAGTGGCAGAGAAGTATGTAAGAGTGGTACAGGATATGCACAAGGGTAGTGTGACAGAGGTGAGATCTGCCATGGGAGTGACAGATGCGTTTAAGATGGAGGTGGGATTACATCAAGGATCAGCTCTGAGCCCTTTCTTATTTACACTGATGATGGACAGGTTGACAGACAAGATCAGACAGGAGTCTCCGTGGACTATAATGTTTGCAGATGACACTGTGATATGTAGTGAGAGTACGGAACAGGTTGAGGAGACCCTGGAGAGGTGGAGATATGCTCTAGAGAGGAGAGGAATGAAGGTCAGCTGGACTAAGACAGAATAGATGTGTGTGAATGAAAGGGAGGATAGAGGAATGGTGAGGATGCAGGGAGTAGAGTTGGCGAAGGTGGATGAGTTTAAATACTTGGGATCAGCAGTTCAGAGTAATGGCGAGTGTGGAAGAGAAGTGAAGAAGAGAGTACAGGCAGGGTGGAGTGGATGGAGAAGTGTGTCAGGAGTGATTTGTGACAGAAGAGTTCCAGTAAGAGTGAAAAGGAAGGTCTACAAAAGGGTAGTGAGACCAGCTATGTTATATGGGTTGAAGACAGTGGCATTGACAAAAAGGCAGGAGTCAGAGTTGGATGTGGCAGAGTTAAAGATGTTAAGATTTGCACTGGGTGTGATGAGGGTAGACAGGATGAGGAATAAGTATATTAGAGGGTCAACCCAGGTTGGACAGTTTGGAGACAAAGCCAGAGAGGCGAGATTGCGTTGGTTTGGACATGTGCTGAGGAGGGATGCTGGGTATATTGGGAAAATGATGCTAAGAATGAAGCTGCCAGGTAAGAGGAAAAGAGGAAGGCCTAAGATAAGGTTTATGGATGTGGTTAGAGAGGACATGCAGGTGGTTGGTGTGACAGTGCAAGATGCAGAGGACAGGAAGAAATGGAAACAGGTGATCCACTGTGGTGACCCCTAACCGGGAAAAGCCGAAAGAAGAAGAAGACATCTTTATTTACTTTCTTTCAGTGTATAGTTATTAGCGGCTCCTTTTTGGTATTCCTTTAAATGCTGGATTGTACTTGTTGACTGTTATGCTTTTTTGAGCTTAAAAATGTCTCGAGACACTCCTGGCTATATGTGAATACTTTCTGTTCATAAACCCACCTGTTTCCCACTGGAATCGATGGATCTTCAAATTTTGGCTGTTTCTGGCTTGAGAGAACTGTTTCAAGCTATAGGGATGCTGAGCAGCTTGTTTGCATGTCGTAGGAGCCAGATTTAAAACTCTATGAACTTTGAACCCTACGCTGATGTCAACTTCAAGGAAAAGAATGCTACAATGCCGATAACATCTCTGCAAGGTTTCTACTCAATTCTAGGATGCTAAACATGTCATTTTTTCAAGTAAATACCATTTTTTGCCTATAAACTGTCTCTTTTTTAAATATAATGCTATATAAAAGATGTGATGCATCAATAAGAAAATATATAATAAACTTTCATTAATAAGGAAGACAGGAAATGGTGTGTTCACTGGTACTGACTGAATGCTCTCTGACTGATTCAAAATTTTATCTAGAATCCTTAGGTTTAGTTTCTTAAACTCTTGAGGTAGCAGCTTTGCTGATTGCTACTCTTACTAAATCTTTTTACTATCATTATGTTGTTTGTACCAGGTTGTCAACTAGTTACCACATGTGCCTAACTAACTATCACATAAATAACAGAATAAAGACAGTGGAAATGAAGCATACACATATAAGAAGCTGCCTCTGGTAGCATGGAGCTCTAAAACTCTTTGACTGAGGTGACACAAGATTGATTATCGGCCTAGTGAGTGTGCCTGGGCTGGTTGATTAGCAGCCTTGGCACACTCAGTGGAGCTGATAGGGAGAGAGGGGAATCAGGATGTGGTGCCCACTAACCTCTCCCAGGAAGGAAGGAAAGCATGTGAGGATGCATGTTTTGGGGTGTACTTGCACTGCATGATTTCTCAGTGAAGATGAGGAAACCTGCCTGTGGTGCCTAGCTATAAGTTTGCAATGATTGTTCTGATAGCTCTAATCACTTACACAGGCAAGGCTAGCACAGTATTAATACCCATCAAATGTCCTACTTAAAGGAAGTATAAACCAAGGATGCATAGGAAAGGGGGAGATAGAGTTAGGATGCTCCCCTACACTTTAAGCTGGATCACACCATACCTCCTGATGGTCTCCAGAGAGAGAATAAATGGGGATATCTTGGCTGAAATAAATAGGACATAGGGCTAGTGCCTGGAGATACCTGGTGGGAAACTATTTCTTGTACAGAGAAGATACTAGATTTGTTTTATGATTTTAGAGTTAAAGAAGTGAATCTTATAGTTATTTTTTCCACATACACCTACAACATAGCCAACATACTGATTGCAGCTGTTGGAAGCAGATGAGATGTGTTTGCCAATATCAACATAACATGGGAGAACTACACAGAACATTTAAGTCTTTATATAATTTTTAGCATACATTAGATGATTTTGGCTTTAACCTAATCATATTATTTTGACAAGCAGTAATAATTGTCTATCATTTGACTTATTCTTACCTTAATAATAAGTATTTATGAGTATTTAACATTGATAGTTAATTCATAGTTACATTTATGCTTTATATATATACATATATATATATATATATATATATATATATATATGTATATATATATATAAGTAATTTAATGTTTTCCGTTCGTGTGTATCTGATTACTTATACTCATATACAGTTACATACATGCACTTTTTTATATTCACAATCAAAAAAGGAAAATGAAAGAGAAAAGTGAATTATATGTTAGGAAATCAGATTTGTTCTTTTCTTTCATTCTTATAAATAGACTTTGTTTCTGGGAGAAATGAGGATGGGGAAACTAGGGAAAAGACAGCTTATTTACTCTTCTATAAGGTGTTGAGATTTTTTTATTTATCTTTCATAGAATAATTTCATTAACCTCAATTGAGTTGGCAGTGGCTAATCAGCTGTTGTTATTGGGTGAAAGGGTAATTTGGGTAGTGAATGCTACTCAAATTGGGAATTTTAAACTCCAGAAAGGGTTTAGGTTTTGATAGATATAATTATATTTGTACATAACTTTTTTACTTATTATTTTTTAAACAGACATTCATTATATTTTATTTTTATTTATTTTACATTTGTTAACCGGGCTAGTCTAACTGGATATATTTCCATTTTCAGCAGAGGCCCGGGGAGAAAAGCTCCACAAAGACATAGTAACTATTACATACGATGCAATAAAGAGCAGCATAAAAATATACTGTATCAGGAAAATATTATACAAAAAATCAAACTTATTGTAGTCAGAATTAACAGTTGTACAATAGTGTACTCATCATTCTTGGAAGCAAAACACAGGCATAACTTATTTAGCATAATCAAACATCATAAGAAAGAGAAAAGGGTATTTAAAGACAACTATGTAAGTAGATTAGATTAGATTAGATTAGATTAGATATTTTTTGAAACCCTCAGGAAACTGAGTAATATAATCAGGAAGGAGAAGGATAGAGGAGGGGTAAGTGATAGAATAGTGAGGAAATAAAATAGAAGGTAGCAGAAGTCACAGAGATGAAGGGGTAGTGGGAATAGTCGAATACATGGGTTCAGTCTGGGTTAAGGCAGGGGCATAGCCAGTGTTTTGTAAGGTAGAGTCTAAGTTTTTGTTTGAAAAGGACAGGAGATAAAATAGAAGTCAGTTCAATGGGCAATAGGTTCCAGTGTTTACCAATGGAGTTCGAAAACAGTGAGTCACCTGCAAGGTTATTGGATTTGGTAGCAGTAACTAGGAGTTTGTTAGAGGGGCGGAGTGAGTTCAGGTTAGAATAAGGGGTGAGGAGGTTAGAAAATGAAGGAGTGTTGTTTGGCAGATAAAAAGATCTGTGGATAATGGGAATTTGAGAAAGAAGCAACATGTTTTGTAATTCAAGCCAGTGAAGTTGTTGTAGGTTCAGGCAGTGGTGAGTTCTGAATTGATTACCAGTAACAAATCTTGCTATACTATTGTAAGTAGTGGTCAATTTAGAAAGATTAGTTTTCTTTAGGTTAGTGTAAATAGGTGAGGCATAGAGAAGAGTGGAAATGAGATGAGAGTGTGCCAAAGTAGCTTTGGCTGTTGGGGATAAGAATGTTTTAATTCTATAGAGGGAGCCCAGTTTTCTATGTACAGTTTTAATAGTGTTGTTTATGTGATAATCAAAGGTAAGATTGTTGTCAATCGTCACACCTAGCAGTTTGGTAGAAGAGTCAGGTGATATGAGAGTATTGTTAATAGAAGAGATAGAGAAGTCCAATGGGGGGGATCTGGTAGTGGGTTTGAAAAGGAGGAGTTTTGTTTTTTTGGCATTAAGAAGTAGGCAGCGTTTTAAGAACCATGCTTCAACAGAATGGAATACCTTTTGAGTAACAGTTTGAAGCTCTGGGATGGTTTTTGCAGAGCAGATGAGTGTGGAGTCATCTGCATATTGTATGCACGTAGCTTGGGGAATAGCTACTTGTAAGTCATTTATGAATAGGGAGAAAAGAAGGGGTCCAAGAATCAAGCCTTGTGGTACACCGAGTGAGATCGGGAGAAGAGAGGAGAGTTTATTCTCCCAGAGGACAGCTTGTTTCCTGTTGGAAAGATAGGAGGTGAACCACTGGATGGTATTCGGTTCAATAGCAAGTGATTCCAAGATTTTTAGGAGGAGAGGGTGATTGACCATGTCAAAAGCTTTTGATAGGTCGATGAAAAGTGCTGAAGAAAGGGTATTATTATTGCGGTTTTTGTTAATGAAGTCAGTGAAGGAAAGGAGAGCAGTAGTAGTACTATGAAAAGGTCTGAAACCATGTTGACAATGAGATAGTATGTTATGTTTAGTTAAGTGGGACATTAGTTGGTGGTGAATACATTTTTCCATGATTTTTGCTAGTGGAGACAGGAGGGCAATGGGTCTATAATTAGAATATTCTGTAGAGTTTCCTCCCTTATGTAAGGGTATAATATGTGAGATTTTCCAGATATCAGGGATGTTTCCTTCTTTAATGGTTCTGTTAATAAGAATAGATATGGGATAGGCTATTTCTGTGGCTGCTTTTTGAAGAAATTCAGATGGAAGTTGGTCAGCTGATGGAGTACATGGCTTAAGCTTTTGAATACATTTTAGGATGAAGGTGGTAGAGATGGGCTGTATAATAAAGCTTGGTAAATTAGTAGAGGCAAGGTGAGGAACATTAGAGTTATCTGAAGAAAGGTGAGAGGCTAGTGAGTTGATAGTATCAGTGAAAAAGGAGTTGAAAGCGTTGGCAGTTTCAAGGGAAGAAATTTTGTCTGATCCCAAGGGGGAGGGAGTGGAAGTTTGTCCAGGGTGAAGAAGTTTGTTCAATGTTGCCCAGAATTTTTGGGGATTGTTATGATTAGATTGCTGGAGGTTACAATAGTAGTGTTTTTTATCAGAAAGAATAGCTTTTTTGGTAATGTTTCTTAGGTGTCTAAAGGTTTGATGATCTGAGGGTAGTTTACTTGTTCTCCATTTTAGCCAGAGTTTGTTTCCGAGTAATATTTTCTGTCTTGTTTCTTTAGATAGCCAGGGGGCTGGTTTAGTTTTTATTCTGATAGTTCGTTTTGGAGCATGGCTATCTAAGATAGTTAAGAATTTGGTATTAAAGTATTGAACCGCTTCATTAAGGGGAAGAGATTTTAGTGGATTCCAGTCACACGCATTTAGCTCAGTTTTAAATAGAGTGGGGATAAAATGTTTATTGCTGCGTACGGTCCTGACTGAAGGGGTATTTGTAGTAATATTCTTTTGCCTTATGATATAGGTTAAGTTATGGTCACTGATATCATCAGGCAGGGTCCCTGCTAGGTAATTAAGTTGGGGTTTGTTAACCAGGATCCAATCAAGTATACTTTCTTTGTTGTTAGGTTTATTAGTTCTAGTGGGGGTGTTTATAGTTTGGGTAAAGCCATGGAGATTAATATGGGAGGCTGGGTTGTTAGAATTAACTGAGAACCAATCAAGGTTAAAGTCTCCAAGTATTATAGTTTCTTGTGGGTGGTTAGTTGAAGCCCAACTAAGAATACTTTCTATGTTTGTGGAGTTATTACCAGGTGGAAGGTAGGTACAGATAATGTAGATGGCTTTATTAGGGTTAAGTTGTAGCTTAGTTATAAGGAGTTCAGTGTTGGTGTTTTCAGGGGGGTCATAGGGAATTGTGGATATATTAAGTTCGGTTTTAAAAATGAGAGCTACTCCTCCGCCTTTACGAGTATTGCGGTCTAATCGTAGGATGTTGTAGCCTGGGGGAATGATTTCAGTATCTTTAGTGTAGGGTTTTAACCAGGTTTCTGTTAAACAGAGGATGTCAAAAGAGTGACATTGCAGAAGAGAGTGAAGTTGAGTAATTTTGTTGTTGACACTTCGAATATTTAGGTGTCCTAAGAGTAAAGTGTTAGACTTAGAGATTGGTAGTGGAAGGGGTGAGTTAGAGATTATTGTGGTGTCTTTGGTAGAGATCTTTGAAGGACCAGGGTTTGGATGTATATCACCATCGGTCAGGGTAGTGGGCTTGTGTACTGAGTGTGGTTTAATGGTTAGATTAAGTTTGTCTTTTTGTTTCCTTGACATGAGATTATTACATTTGGTGTGGGATAGTCTATGATATTTTGCTAGAAGGTAGCAGGAGGTAGATGTCATGTTAGAGTGGTTACAGTTTAGGGTTATGAGTTCAGAGGCAGTTTGCTTGGAAGAGGTTGTAAGGTGGTAATTATGTTTTATTTCATAGGAAGTCAAGAGGTAAGGAAGTGTGAGTACTAGAGAGATAATTATCAGGGCTACTAGTTTAGTTAAGATGTTTTTTGTTATAAAGGTTTTGGAAGTAGAAGTGGTAGTTGTTAGAGACATGATGAAAGGAGGATGGGAAGAGATTATAGTGGTAAAGGGTGGGGTAGGTATGTTTTATAGGATGAGGAGGCTAGGAGGTAAGTGTTATAGGATAGGTCTGGGTAAGAGAGGGAAGGGAGATATGTAGTGTGGGGAGGGATTTGGAAAAGATTATGAGGGAAGAGTTACAAATGAGGTAGTAGTACCTGATAGGTGCGTTAAGAAGGGGGTGTGGACTATGAGGTATAAGGGTAGGAGTGCGTGGGGTGGGTGGGATAAGGGGGTAGGGAGGGGAGTGAAGCGGGGCAGAAACAGACAGAGGAGAGGGAGCGTAGGCAATCAGTCCAGCTGAGGAGCTGAGACACCACTTAGTTTGTGAAGAGTGAGTATAATGGAAATGTAAGAGTAAGGAGTGAGACAGAAGTGAAATCGGAAGTACCTTGTATAGCAGGGAAAAGAACAAAGAGAAACAGGCTTCACATTAGAGTTAAGGGGGTACAGGTAAGAAAAAAAAATGAAATAGAGGCTTTCCTGAGGGGAACAGAGTAAGTTACAAGAACAGCGCTAAGAGCTTGGAGTCAAGCAACAACAAGCTGTAAGAAAGTAGTCGCTGGGGAAATTAGGTATACAGGAAGAAAGATAGAGACCAGATAAAGTCACTAGGGGTAAAACAAAAAGTGAAAGGGAAATAGAAGAGCTAATCACAATAACCTGAGAGGAAGGAAAAGTAGCAGAGAGAGCTGGCAGATAGAAGGGTAGAGTTAGGCAGTGTAAGGAGGAAAGGGTCACAGAGCACTACAAAGATGGAAAGGGATTGGAGTGAGAAAGTGAGAATAGGAAGAATATGGGAGGCAATATACCAGTACTGTAAGTTTAGTTGTGGTCTGTGGGATACCTAGAGGGGGGGGGCTGCTGCTGGCAGGCTTAGCTGGGAGCAAACAAAATTGCACCGGGTAAAATAGGTCAAAACTACAATCAAATTATGTAGACATACTCTCTTAGAATCTTGAGGAGGTGGGTTTGAAGAAGAGTGCAAGGGTCCAGAGTCTTTTAAGGTAGTAGGTATTAAGTACCCTCGTAGAGTAGAGTAGATTTCACAGTCGGGCAAATAGACACTGGGTGAAGCAGGAGAATTAGCTGGTACAGGAGAAAATGAGGGAGAGAATACAAAAGTGTTAAAAATACATAAAAATGCAGTAACTATCAAATAAAGCTGTAGCCAAGTACACAAGAACAGAATTCAAATCAACTGTACCAATATATAGCACTTTACCAACAGTATAAGCCAGGAAAGAAAATAAACATTCAGGCAGAAACACAATGCATTGATACCCAGTTAAGAATTACAACAGTTAAACATATGCATTTCAACAGTAGAAATATTGCAGCAGTTTGGTTCAAAAAGACGCAAGGTATACCATTAAGTAAAGCATATATACTCCATCTAAAGGCACAGGGATAGCATGGGGCATGCCCGTAGATCCATATTGTAAGATAAGGAAGTGCGCCAAGTGTAGGGAGGCCCAGTAGCAAGTAAGACCCGAGCCCAGCCTGCACTTGTAAGGGCACTATTTATACCTTCACTCGGTTCCCAGAGTGCACTAAAACACTACTCAAAATTAACAGTAAAAGGACTAGGCCTTTGGCAAGGTAGGTCCCCCGAAGTATCTGTATGGGGTCCTGGAGGCACTGAGTAGCCTCGTATTAAAACGCTAAACAAGGCGCTATATGTTTTCCGCTAATATCAGTGAAAAATAGCCTTGGCTAAGACTTACAACAATACAAACCCTAAAATTACAAGGTTGCTCTATGTGTAAGTAAGTACATACCAACCCTAAAATTACAAGGTTGCTCTATGTGTAAGTAAGGAATTTACTCAGTCAAGGGTATAGCAAAATAACGCTGCGTGTACTGTTGGACATGAAAAAATAAGGCTGACACGCTAACGCTGATTAGCCTTTCTATGTTTAAGTTACGACCAGCTAGGTCCGCTGTAGATAGAGGAAGTGTATAAACCACAGCGACAGAACAATTAAAATACCAGCGTCAGTATTCCTCAAATCCAGAAGCAGTTTACAGCTCAAAAAGCTCTACAGAGGCAACGTCGCTCAACATTTGTTAAAACACCTTACAGAAGGTTAGAAACAGCAGTCGCATGAAAGACGACATCAAAAACATAGCGTTCAACAGCAAAAAATGCTCTGGAGAAGCAACGTAATTCAATATATGTTATAGACATTAAAGTCCAGTTTTAAACAGTGGTTGCACGAAAGGCAACAGCATAGTAACAAAGCTAACAGTGTGGATGGTCAGTTAGCTAGTACATCCACCAAATGGCTAAGGAAACACACACTCAAATTGCATCTAAAGGGTAGACATCGGGTGCCAGATACAGTTCAAAAGGGATATAGGTTACCCAAAATATTTTAAAGACAAATGCACAGAAAGCAACAAATACAGAATTATACAATACCTATTGCAGCTAGGAGCGCACAGTCACAGTCGCACAGCAGCAGCGAGGTGAGCTAAGTTAAAGATGGCGCCCTGGGGATAAGGAGGGATTATAACACCTCGCAAAGGAAGTACCTAGGAGGGGGAGGAGCATAGAATAGGTGGGAGCAAAGGAAAGAAAGCAGAAGGGAAGTATGGAGTGGAGCAAGCGGGGCAGAAACAGACAGAGGAGAGGGAGCGTAGGCAATCAGTCCAGCTGAGGAGCTGAGACACCACTTAGTTTGTGAAGAGTGAGTATAATGGAAATGTAAGAGTAAGGAGTGAGACAGAAGTGAAATTGGAAGTAACTTGTATAGCAGGGAAAAGAACAAAGAGAAACAGGCTTCACATTAGAGTTAAGGGGGTACGGGTAAGAAAAAAAAATGAAATAGAGGCTTTCCTGAGGGGAACAGAGTAAGTTACAAGAACAGCGCTAGGAGCTTGGAGTCAAGCAACAACAAGCTGTAAGAAAGTAGTCGCTGGGGAAATTAGGTATACAGGAAGAAAGATAGAGACCAGATAAAGTCACTAGGGGTAAAACAAAAAGTGAAAGGGGGAAATAGAAGAGCTAATCACAATAACCTGAGAGGAAGGAAAAGTAGCAGAGAGAGCTGGCAGATAGAAGGGTAGAGTTAGGCAGTGTAAGGAGGAAAGGGTCACAGAGCACTACAAAGATGGAAAGGGATTGGAGTGAGAAAGTGAGAATAGGAAGAATATGGGAGGCAATATACCAGTACTGTAAGTTTAGTTGTGGTCTGTGGGATACCTAGAGGGGGGGGGGCTGCTGCTGGCAGGCTTAGCTGGGAGCAAACAAAACTGCACCGGGTAAAATAGGTCAAAACTACAATCAAATTATGTAGACATACTCTCTTAGAATCTTGAGGAGGTGGGTTTGAAGAAGAGTGCAAGGGTCCAGAGTCTTTTAAGGTAGTAGGTATTAAGTACCCTCGTAGAGTAGAGTAGATTTCACAGTCGGGCAAATAGACACTGGGTGAAGCAGGAGAATTAGTCTCTTAGAATCTTGAGGAGGTGGGTTTGAAGAAGAGTGCAAGGGTCCAGAGTCTTTTAAGGTAGTAGGTATTAAGTACCCTCGAGAGTAGAGTAGATTTCACAGTCGGGCAAATAGACACTGGGTGAAGCAGGAGAATTAGTCTCTTAGAATCTTGAGGAGGTGGGTTTGAAGAAGAGTGCAAGGGTCCAGAGTCTTTTAAGGTAGTAGGTATTAAGTACCCTCGTAGAGTAGAGTAGATTTCACAGTCGGGCAAATAGACACTGGGTGAAGCAGGAGAATTAGCTATTGCAGCTAGGAGCGCATAGTCACAGTCGCACAGCAGCAGCGAGGTGAGCTAAGTTAAATATATTTTTGTATTTGTACATCAAACCTATAAGGATGATAAAGGAATGTTATGTTTAGTTACTTTAAAATTAAACAAAAAAATTACACTTTTATTAATATCTATTGGATTTCAGGAATAGGGGTGAATACGGTTAAACATTTAAATCAAATTGTTCTTCTGTCCAAAGGTAGCATTATAATAGCTGGAGATTTTAACTGTATACTAAATGATAAAGACACTAACACCAAAGGTAAAAGGAAGATCTCATCATCAGCAAAATTATTAAAAGATTTTATTGATTTATGTCTGAATGATACTACCAAATTTGCAGAACCAAATTCTTTATTCTTCACATTCTATTCTCATATACATAATACCTTCTCCAGAAGTGACAGAGTTCTTATATCTAAAGAGTTGACTAATCGTCTAACTAAATACAAAGTCATCTCTTGCCCTTTATCTGATCAAAATTCTATAACATTTCAAATATTAATTAACTCATCCCATAATATTCATATTAAAAGGATCCCTGCATACATTACTAAATTAAAGGAATTTAAAGAATTTCTTTCCTCAGAAATCCAAAATGTCATCAATGTAAATACTACAAATATTATTCTGATATATATATATATATATATATATATATATATATATATATATATATATATATATATATATATATATATATATATATAGGGAAAATCACTACTTGGAATAATAATAAAAGGAAATTATGGGATAAAGAATTATAAGACATACAACTAAAACGTTAGCCTAAAACTTAAATATAGGGGGATAAAGATAAAGATGAAAAGAAAAATGAAATTCTTTCATTAAATAAATATCTGGAAATTTTGAATCATAAAACTATGATTAGTATAGAAAAGTTTCAATTTATAAACTGTTCAACTAACCTCAGATCATTAAACATATTGGCTAATAAAACTAAAAGACTTAGTAAACTTTATTGTCTCCCCCTAAAAAAGAAAGATGGTCTATGACCTACAAAATATATTGATAGATTTTTTTAACAATATTAATCAGAAATCTCAGACAATAGACTCAAAAGAGGAAATTAAAACTTTTATTACAAAATACACTAAAAATAGACTATCTGAGGAACAACAAAACTTTATTTGACAAATCTATTTCCTTTATTGATCTACAAAATCAAATTAGCAAACTAAAACAAAATAAATCACCTGGTAATTATGGCATAATTCCTGAAATGTACAAGACTCTGCCCAAATCAGCTTTAAATTTACTTCATAGAGTTTTACTATTTCCCAGAATAATTCCCTTATACTGTCTTCTTGGAAATATACCTTTATGTCTCCCATATTGAAATCTAATAAAGATCCCACAAAATGCTCCTCCTATAGACCAAGTTCCCTATTAAATATCAACTATAAAATGTTTAAGTCCATATTTGCTGATAGATTAAAGGCATTCCTCCCAAATCTGGTAAATGAAGATCAGACAGGTTTTATTATGAAAAGAAACACATGATAATATTAAAAGATCTATTATTTTGATTGACACAGCAAAAAAAAACTAAACAAAAATTTAACCCTAATGAGTCTTGACATTCACTGTGCATTTGATTCTGTCAATTGGGATTATTTATTCTTATTAATGGAGGAGTTAAAATTTTCAGACAGCTTTATAAACCATATTACATGCTTATATAGAGACAGTCAAGCTTATGTTAAGATAGGTACTAGCATTTCTTAAAAGACTACGATAACAAAAGGGACTAAGCAAGTCTTTCCACTATCCCCATTACTTTTCACATTAATAATGGACCCATGGGCTAATTTAATTAGGATATATAATAAAATTAAAGGTTTTAAGTTAAATACTAATGAAACCTGCAAAGTACAATTATTTGCAGATGATATACCTATCCCTTTGGGTGAAAACGATCCATCTATTTCTGCTGTTTTTAGAAATATGGAAAATTTTCAAAATAATCTGAATTAACCTTCAATAACACTAAAACAAAAATTCTTCCTATCTGCCCAACTAATTATAAACTGGATAAAAAGTTTGTAAAATATTTAGACCTGGCAAATAAAATAATATATTTGGGGATAATAATTATTAATGACATCAAAGATATTATTCAAATAATTTATGGTCAAAGCCTTTCTACTATAGAAAATCATATAAACAAATGGAAGAAACTGCTTTTTACTATGGAAGAAAAACTCTCAGTCATAAAAATGATTCTACTTCCCAAAATACTTTATATTATCCGATCAATCTCCTTACCTCCTCCTAAAAAGACAATTAAATATTTTAATTCTATGATTCAAAAGTTTTTGTGGTTTCCAAACAAACCCAGAATAGCTTTAATATATCACATGAGAGGCTGGAACAATGGAGGTATTGGTCTACCTAATGTGGAACTATATTCAATTTTGTCCGTGATTAAAACTATAATTCATCTTATTGTTTTGAATTATTCTGCAAAATGGAAAACAATTCTTGAGGTACTAAATCATGATTTTGATCACTCCTCTAATTCCCAAAAAACATCTATTGTGAATAACACATTCATTTAGTTATTAAAATATTATTTATCTACTTATACTCATCTTGTACATACATCTAACTATATGCTACTTCTCTTAAACACATTTAGAAACTTTTTATATAAACACCCTACATTTAAAGCTTGTTTTTTATTTTTTTTTCCTATAGACTTCACTCAAGGAATAATTATTTCTTATGATTATGCTAAAATGTTATTCTTAAAAGATAAGAAATTAATTTATTGGTTTCAATTGATTGTTAATGATGAACTAAAATCTTTGACTCATCTGACAGCTGAATTCAAATTAGATAAAGATTTATGGTTAAATGTACAAACCTGTAGACAACTTCTGTCAAATAAAATTGATTTGATGTCTCCATCGATTAAAAGCAAAATTCCTAAATGCTTACATTACATGATATTATTTATACAACAGAAACCTCCTATTACAGGTAAATTATCACACATATATAAAGTAGTTAGAAATGAAATAGGTAGTTTATCAGAGAACTACTGGAAATATTTTTTAATGATTAATAATCATTTACCTAACAATAGAGATAAAAGAACAATATTAGCATCGGCTAACATGACAACTTCATCTATCAAATGCAGACTTTTTACTTGGAAATTCATGTATAGAGCCTTCATAACTCCTTACATTATAGGTAAATTCTGCAATACGAATAACATATGTTAGAGATGTAAGAGTGATGTGAAGGCTGATTGGTCTTATATGTTTTTTGATTGTGTAATGCTTAAAAAGTACTGGGAAGAGGTTAATAACTTTTTACAAGCTTTATTCTCTGATAACTTTAACTCTCTAAGTCTATGGTTTTATTTAACAGACCTCTGCCAGAATGTGTCAAGGAGAATATGTTTTCTTTGGTTTGGGCTATACTGGCTGTTGCGAGGAAAACCATAACAAGAAATTGGAAATCAGATACTTCCCCTTCATTTCAGGAATTTAAAAATCTTCTTACTGAAGTCTATCATCTAGAAATACTAACAATCAAGTCAACATCCATCAGACACATCTTTATATAACTTATGGAGGAAGCTATTTGATTTACTGGGAAAATAAATTGTCTATTTAAGAAGCTGTTAATATACATCAACTCTTACATGAAGTATTTTCTGAACATCTTTGTAAATACTTTGGTTATGTTTATTCATTTCTGTTTAGTTCTTTGTTCTTTCAAGTTGAAATATTTGTAAGCAATTTTATGAGAATATTTGGATGTATCTTAAAAAATTAATACAATTGTTTAAAAAAAAACACTATTATGGAGTTTGAGAAAATCTGGGGAGACATAATCAGTTTTCAGCAGGGAATATTACTTATAACCTGGTGACTGCTACTTCATTTGCAATAATGAAGATGTATTAAGGAGACCTAGAATGGAAAATATAACAAAAGAGGGTAGATCACCAAAGAAATGTATCAAAATATTTAATTTGGAAGATGTGAATTCAGTAGTAGAAACTCTGACATTTGTCATGTATGGCTAGGCTTAAAAAGGCCATTTCAGTCATTAGGCTAGTAAACACCTATGAACCTATGATAGAATTTATATATTATTCCCCAAAGTACAATAACTGGGCAAGACTGGACAGAAATTATATTTCACAGGAACACATGCATTTAATTGAAAGCTTTGACAATAACTATTTCAGCTCATATACTGATAAAAACTAAGATAAATGAAGTAAAAATCAGACATGCTGCTTTCCCTCCTACTTGTTAAAAAGAGAAAGTTTTAGGGAATGTTTAGCGGAAAGTATTCAACAGTTATTAGGGAAGAGAGAAATTTCTACAGAAGGAATAGCTAATGAGAGGAATACAATGAAAATGGAGTTTAAAAATAGTGAAGAAATAAAAGAGAAAGATATGGTTAAGAAGTAAAAGGCATTATTTACAGGTGCTGACAAAGGCTAAAGTAGAGGTCTAACTATTTCAGTGATATTTAATAACTCTGTGCTGTATTTATTTATTATTACTGTTTTCTATCTGCATTGTTTGCTTATTATAGTACTGCTCATAGCTTGATTGACTTGCTTCTGTTATGTTATCTGTCTCCATTTTATTTACTGTAAGTCAATAGCTTTTGTGTTTTTATCTGACTGGGCCACTGGGTTTAACTTTACAAAAGACTTTCATCTTGCTGGTATAAAAGACTTACAAATTCTGCTCAGAGCTTTCTTTTGCCTGAGGCTACAAAAGTCTGTGGAAATATCAAACTGATATTAGTATTTTTTCTTTTTAGCATTTGCTCTGTTTCAGTGATATTTGATAATTCTGTGCTGCATTTATTTATTAGCACTTTATTCTGCCTGCATTGTTTTCCTGTTATTGTATTGCTCCTAGCTTGTTGATTGCCTTGCTTCTGTTATGATATCTGTCTCCATTTTATTTACTACTAGTCAATAGCTTTTGTATTTTAACTGATTTGCATCTGTGTTAAACTTTATAAAGACTTTCATCTTGCTGGTATAAAATATTTACAAATTCTGCTCAGAGGTTCATTTTGCCAGTGGCTACAAAAGTCCATGGAAATACCAAACTGATGTTAGTATTTTTTTTGTTATTTGCATTTGCTCTGTTTCAGTGATATTTAATAATTCTGTGCTGCATTTATTTATTAGCACTTTATTCTGCCTGCATTATTTTACTGTTATTGTATTGCTCCTAGCTTGTCGATTGCCTTGCTTCTGTTATGATATCTGTCTCCATTTTATTTACTACTAGTCAATAGTTTTTGTATTTTAACTGATTTGCATTGGGGTTAAACTTTATAAAAGACTTTCATCTTGCTGGTATAAAAGAGTTACAAATTCTTCTCAGAGCTTCCTTGTGCCTGTGGCTACAAAAGCATCTGGATATTCCAAGGTGATACAAGTATATTTTGTTTGCATTTGCTCTGTTTCAGTGATATTTAATAACATTGTTTGCTTGTTATTGTACTGCTCTTAGCTTGCTGATTTTATTTATTTATTTATTTTATTTTACATTTGTTAACCGGGGGTGTCTGACAGAGCCAAAAATGCCCTTTTTCAGCAGAGGCCCGGTGAGAAAAGCTCCACATAGAAAAATTACAGATACATTTAGTTATTTAGACATGATCCGTATACACACAAATTGCAAAAGACATGTTTTTACAGTGGTATGCAGCACATCAACAGTTACAGTGGAGAGAACAAACAAAAAATATTAATTTAAAAATAAAGGTAATTAATAGATTTGTGGTGTACAGCTGACATTTGGAACATAGGTAGAATACATACATAGTACAAGGGTACAGTACATACATTGTAGATTAGCCAGTGTTTGTAAGATTGAAAACTATTATCAAGTACTCTAGGTTTAGTATGTGTACCTTATCCGCTTACACTAGCCTGGGGAGCAATCATGGCACTGCCAACTTTGCTTGAGTTGTTGCCTGATGAGGTCTTTAAAGGAGGTTTTGGATGATGTGTTTTGAATGCTAGTGGGGACAGAGTTTCATTTTATAGCCACTGAACTACTATATAGTTCATCTCCAAAGCTATTGTGGCTGTTAGTGACTTCTAGTAGTAGTTTGCTTGATGATCTAAGAGGCCTTTTGGCTGAGTGATGTTGTACTAGGTTTTTGAGAGCAGGACACTTATTGGGGAGGTAATATATCGAATGACAGAGGCAGAGCTGATTGTAGCTTAGGAGGTTGGCCAGTTCAAGCCAATGGAGCTGTCTCAAAGCAGTACAGTGATAAGCTCTATATGAGCAATTTGCAGTAAAGCAGGCAATTCTGTTATAGCAGGCTTCCATTTTGCTTAGTTCAATTTTGTTGAGATTAGTTAGAATGGGAGATGCATAGAGTAGGGTGGATAGAAGTTGGGACCGAGCAATGGCTGATCTTGTGTTGTTGGTAAGAAATGGTTTGATACGGTAGAGTGATCCCAGTTTGGCATGTACGTTTTTAATAGTTAAGTTCAGATGACTATCAAATTTTAGGTGGGAGTCTATGGTTATTCCCAATAGCTTAGCATGTGCCACTGGAGTGATTGGAGTAGTATTTGTGGAGTAGATAGTGAATTGATTGTTATCAGTGTTTTTGTTAGAACTGGTTATAATCATAAGCTGAGTTTTCTTTGGATTGAGGATAAGTTGGGCTTTGGTAAAGTAGTTTTCAATGTCAGAGAATGCTAGTTGAGCTGTTTGCAGGAGGGTGGGAATGTTTTGTGCAGCACAGATTAAGGTAATGTCATCTGCATACTGAATGATAGATGCATGCTGTGTGGAGGTATGGAGGTAATTTGTGAAGATTGTGAATAGTAGTGGTCCTAAGATAGAACCCTGTGGGACTCCCATAGTTATGGGCAGCTGAGGAGAGTGAGAATTATCCCATTTCACAGCTTGGTACCTGTCAGTTAAGTAGCTTTGGAACCAGGTAAGAGTGAAATTTGATAGATGATATTGGTTTAGCTTGTTTAGCAGGATTTGGTGCAAGACTGTGTCAAATGCTTTGGACAAATCCAAAAAAAAGAGTTTACACCTGCAGGCCTTCATTTTTGAGACAGATTGCTGTGTCTGTGAAGCAGAGGAGGGCTGTAGTGGTACTATGGGCAGGTCTGAAACCATGCTGAGTAGGTGACAGGATGTTGCTGTCTAGGAGATATTTTAGCATCTGGATATGGATGCATTTTTCTAGGATTTTGGCCGGGGGGAGAGTAAAGCAATGGGTCTGTAGTTATGAAGTTCAGTGGAGGTCCCTCCTTTATGTATAGGTGTAACATAGGATATTTTCCAGAGTTTGGGCACATAGTTTTCAACAACTGATCTGTTTATGAGAGTGGAGATTGGGATAGCAATAGCATCTGCTGTGAGTTTCAAGAAATAGCTGGGGAATAGGTCAGCTGCTGTTGATGATGTTTTTAGTTTGGAGAGCATGCTTTTGATTGAAGTGGTGGAAACTGTTTTGATGGTAAAGCTTGTATTAGTGTTATTTGTGTTGGGGGGGATAGTGAGGAAGGAAATATCCTATGATACTAAGGATAGAATTGAGTTCACAAAGTGGGAGTTGAATTGTGTTTCGATTGAAACTTTAGTGTCAGGAGTGGTTGGTTTGGGGGTAGTCTTTTGGGTGAGTTTTAGTAGCTGGTTTACATTTTTCCAAAATATTTGGGGGTTGTGTTGGTATTTAGTTTGTAATGTTGTGTAGCATGATTTTTTGTCCAGCCTAATGCATTTTTTTTGCACGGTTGCTCAGTTCTTGGTACTTAGTTAGGCTTTGCGTTTCTTTGTTTTTTTTGATAGTATCACTGGACTTGAGGATTTGTTTGGTTTCTTTACTGAGCCAAGGGTTTTCAGAGGTTCTAACCTTGATTTTGCACAATGGAGTGACAGTGTCTTGGTGTTGAAGAAATGTTTTGTTGAAATATGCTACAGCCTGGTCAAGTGGGAGAGTTTTTAGGGGGGGTCCAGTCACAGTTACAGAGTAAAGTATTGAGGACCTCAGGAGAGAATTTTTTGTGTTTCTAGTAGATATATAGTTAGTGGTTTTGCATATGCTTGTTCTACTACATATAAAGTATATTATGTTGTGGTTACTTAAGGTATCTGGAGACTGCCTGCGTGAGGGTACAATGTGGGGTTGTTAGTTAGGACCCAGTCAAGGATAAATTCCCTTTTAGATTTTTTATCACATCTAGTTGGAATCTGGACTAGCTGCTGGTAGCCATGGATATTTATTAGATTACTTGGTGGTTCTGATATGCAGGTGAACCAATCTAGGTTGAACTCTCCCAGAATAAGGGTTTCTTGTGAGTATGTGGAAGAACACCAGGATAAGAAGTCTTCAAGGCTAGCAGGTGTATTACCAGGTGGAATATAGCTCACAATTGTGGTGATGACCTTTTTAGGGTGAAGTTGTGAGATAAGTATGTCCCAATTATTAGGGGAGGGGTAGGAGTTTGGTAATTGATGTACAGTTAAGTTGGACTTATATAGTAAGGCAGTTCCACCCCCTTTAAGAAGTAGTCTGTCTTGTCAAATGATATTGTAGTTGGTAGGGAGAACGTCTGAGTTAGCTATGTTTTTATTTAGCCAGGTTTCTGTTAAAGCAACTATGTCTGGGGAGTAGTATGCTATTGATGCCTGGAGTTCAGGTATTTTATTTTTGATATTAATATTTAGCATTAAAATATGGTTGGTTTTGCTGCTGTTGTTGATTTGCCCAGGGATGAAGATAGTGGGGGTGCTATGTTCTGACAATTGTGTAGGAGCAGTTTGTGTTGGACAGGATGGATTTGGGCCTGGGTTGGGATGGATATCCCCACTTATGGTGAACCTAGTGTTAAAATGGTGATACAGATGTTGGAGTTTGGTGAGGAGTGTGAGAAAGTATTGTGTTTTTTGGGAGTAGGAATGAGAGCATATGTGTTTAGTTCTGAATTGCTCTGTTATGTTGTTCTTGAACAATTGTGGGCAGATATTATTATAACATGTGGTGTCTGTATAGGAGAGTGCATAATGTAGAGTTGTGCTACTAAATTTAGGGATATTGCCAGAGTGATAACTTGTGGTGTTATAAAGAATTATGAGAAGACAGACTAGACTTAGTTGTGCGATAGTCATGGTTATAAAGTTTAAGTTGGTACTAGGTGGGGCTCTGAATAGGAATTATAGGGTTGCACTATATGTGGATGGGTAAGGAGTGTGGGTGATGTAAAAAATGCCTAGTGGAAATGACAGTGATTGGGAGAATTTTGTGTGGAGTAAGTTGGTGTGGTATAATGTGATCTGACTTGAGGAGCTGTGATTGGTGGAGGTGATGTGAGTGTGAGCTGTGGCTGTGATTACTATAAATGTAGAGATAGTGGGGGCAGGAGGGAATTGGGGGCAGGGCAGGGGAGCAGAGAGAGCCCGAGCATTAGCGAGGGTGAACGGAGCGGGGCAGAGCCCAAAAAGACAAGAGTAAAACGTAAGTAAAACTTTACACATTTGAACACTTTAAACAAATTCCTGAGGTCTAATGGCTTACCAGCAAGCAGAATGCAATTGCTAAGAGCACTTCTGTCCTGGTGGGACACTAGAAATTTAAAGATGGCTCCATGCTAAGCAGGAGTCTAATATAGACTTAGTATTGGGGGAGGGAGATAGCACAAGGGGTGTAAACCAGGTGGAATGCAAAGAAACCAGAGAGGCAATCAGTGGAAAACTATCAGTGAAGGCCTCAGAGAGGGTAACTAAGAATTCAAACTACCTGTAAAGTGAAGGAGAGAAGAGACAGCAAACTTTATTAAGGTTGGGAGTGTGTCTTCACATTTTCTTGCTGATTAGTAACCAGTTTGTGCACAGATTAAAGTAGGGAGATACATTAGCAATGAAGGGGAATGTATAGAGATGCAAATAAACAGGTGGGCCTCCAAGTGATACAAACTAAGGCAGAAAGAACTGAGAGGGCTGCTTGATGGTTAATTTAGTCACAGGGATCTGAATTAAATGTATACTGTCTATTGGACAATTAGGATTACTGCACTAGCTGGGGGGAGGCACAAGGCTACAACAGTCAGTTTTATTAGCAAGCTGAGAACTACTAAGAAATACTGCTACTGTAATAGCTTCACTCTCATAAACAGTGCCCTGCTTCTGTTCTGATACCTGTCTCCACGTTATTTACTGCAGGTCAGTAGCTTTTGTGTTTTTATCTGACTGGCTTCTTGGTTTAAAGTTATACAAGTCTTTCATCTTACTTGTATAAAAGACTTTCAAATTCTGCTCAGATCTTCTTTGTGCATGTGGCTACAAAATCCTCTGGAAATACCAAGCTGAAATAAGAATATATATATGTGTGTGTGTGTGTGTGTGTGTGTGTGTGTGTGTGTGTGTGTGTGTGTGTGTGTGTGTGTGTGTGTGTGTGTGTGTGTGTGCTTTTTTCTATTTGCTCTAATTGTTTCAGTGATACTTAACTCTCTGCTGCACTTATTTATTACTACTATTCTTCTGTCTGCATTGTTTGTTTGTTGTTGTACTGCTCTTAGCTTGTTGATTGCCTTGCTTCTGTTCTGATATCTGTCTCCATTTTATTTACTGCTGGTCAATAGCTTTTGTGTTTTGATCTGTTTGCCTCTGGGCATAACATAATGAAAGTCTTTCATCTTCCTAATATAAAAGACTTACAAATTCTTCTTACAGCCTCCTTGTGCCAGTGGATACAAAAGCATATGAAAATAACAAGCAGATATAAATATATTTTTTGCATTTGTTCTGTTTCAGTGATATTTAGTAACTCTGTGCTCCAGTGATTTATTATCACTGTTTTTCTACCCACATTGTTTGCTTGTTATTGTACTGCTCTTAGCTTGTTAATTGCCTTGTTTCTTTTTGATATCTGTCACCATTTTATCTAGTACTGGTCAATAGCTGTTGTGTTTTTATCTGATTGGCTTTTTGGTTTAACTTTATAAAAGTCTTTCATCTTGCTGCTATAAAAGACTTACAAATTCTGCTCAGAGCTTCCTTGTGCCTGTGGCTACAAATGCATCTGGAAATACCAAGCTGATATAACTATAATTTTTTTGTATTTGGTCTGTTTCAGTGATATATTTAATAACTCTTTGTTGCCTTTATTATCACACATTTTCTTCCTCCATTCTTTGTTATTGCACTGATCTTAGCTTGTAGATTGCCTTATTTCTGTTCTGATATCTGTCTCCATTTTATTTACTGATGGTCAATAGGTTTTGTGTTTTTATCTGATTGGCCTCTGAGTTTAACTTTACAAACGTCTTTCATCTTCCTGGCAAGCTGATACAAGTACATTTTTGTTTGAATTTGCTCTTTTTCAGTGATATTTAATAACTCATTGCCCCATTTATTTATCATCACTTTTTTCTACCTGCATTGTTTGTTTGTTATGGTACTGCTCTTAGCTTGTTGATTGCTTTGCTTCTGTTCTGATATCTGTCTCCATTTTATTTACTGCTGAATAGTTTTGTGTTTTTGTCTGATTGGCTTCTGGGTATAAATTTATAAAGGTCTTTCAGCTTGATGGCATAAAGGACTTATAAATTCTGCTGAGAGCTTCCTTGTGCCTGTGGCTGCAAAAGCATCTGGTAATACCAAGCTGATAGAAGTATACTTTTTCTACATTTGCTCTAACTTTTTCAGTGATATTTAGTAACTGTGCTGCTTTGCTTTATTATCACTGTTTTCCTGCATGCATTGCTTGCTTGTTCTTCTACTGCTCTAAGCTTGTTGATTGTGTTGATTCTGTTCTGATATCTGCCTCCATTTGATTTTCTGATGATCAATAGCTTTTGTCTTTTTATCTGATTGGCCTCTGGGTTTAACTTTATAAAAGTCTTTCATAACGCTGGTACGAAAGAGTTACAAATTCTGCTCAGAGCTTCCTTTTGCGTGTGGCTATAAATGCCTCTGGAAATACCAAGTTGATACAATTTTTTTCCATTTGCTCTGTTTCAGTGATATTTAATAACTCTGTGCTGCTTTAATTTATTATCACTGTTTTTCAGCCTGCATTGTTTGCTTGTTATTGTACTACTTTTAGGTTGTTGATTGCCTTGCTTCTGCTCTGATATCTGTCTCCATTTTATTTACTGCTGGTTAATAGCTTTTGCGTTTTTGTCTGATTGGCCTCTGGGTTTAACTTTATAAAAGGTGTTCATCTTGCCTGGTTTAAAAGACTTACAAATTCTGCTTAGAGATTGCATGTGCCTGTGGGTACAAAAGCATTTGGAAATACAAAGCTGATATAAGTGTGTGTGTGTGTGTGTGTGTGTGTGTGTGTGTGTGTGTGTGTGTGTATATATATATATATATATATATATATATATTTTTTTTTTTTTTTTTTTTTTGCATTTGCTCTACCTGTTTCAGTGATATTTAATAACTCTGTGCTGCAGTTATTTTTTATGACTGTTTGTCTACCTGCATTGTTTGTTTGTTTTTGTATTTCTTTTAGCTTGATGGTTGCCTTGCTTCTGTTCTGTGGCTACAAAAGCCTCTGGAAATATGAAGCTGATATAAGTATATATATTTTTTTGCATTTACACTGTTTCAGTGATATTTAACAATTTTCTAATGCACGTATTTATTACCACTTTTTCTGTGCCTGCATTGTTTTTACTTGTTATTGTACTGCTCCTAGCTTGTTGATTGCCTTGCTTGTGATCTGATCTCTGTCTCCATTTTATTTACTGCTAGTCCATAGCTTTTGTGTTTTTATCTGATGGACCTCTGGGTTTAACTTTATAAAAGTCTTTCATCTTTCTGGTGTAAAAGTCTTACAAATTGTGCTCAGAGCTTCCTTGTGCCTCTGGCTACAAAACCCTCTGGAAATACCAAGCTGATATAAATATTTTTTTTGTTTTGCATTTGCTCTAACTTTCAGTGTGATATTTAATAACTCTGTGCTGCTTTAATTTATTATCACTGTTTTTCAGCCCACATCGTTTGCTTGTTATTGTACTACTCTTAGGTTGTTGATTGTCTTGCTTCTGTTCTGATATCTGTCTCCATTTTATTTAGTACTGGTCAATAGCTTTTTTGTTTTTGTCTGATTGGCATCTGGGTTTAACTTTACAAAAGCTGTTCATCTTACTGGTATAAAAGACTTACAAATTTTGCTCAGAGCTCCTTGTGCCTATGGCTAGAAAAGCATCTGGAAATACCAAGCTAACATAAGTATATTGTTTTGCATTTGTTCTAACTGCTTCAGTGATATTTCAAAACTATATTATGTATTTATTTATTATCACGGTTTCTCTGCCTGTACTGTTTGCTTGTTATTGTACTGCTCTTAGCTTGTTGATTGCCTTGCTTCTGATTTGATATTTGTCTCCATTTTATTTAGTATTGGTCAAAGGCTTTTGTGTTTTTATCTGATTGGCCTGTGGTTTAATTTTATAAGAGTCTTTCATCTTGCTGACGTAAAAGACTTACAAATTTTGCTCAGAGCTTGCTTGTGCCTCTCGTTACAAAAGCTTCTGGAAATACCAAGCTGATTAACATATATATATTTTTTGCATTTGCTCTGTTTCAGTGATATTTAATAACTCTGTGCTGCATTTATTTATTATCACTGTTTTTCTGCCTGCATGTGTTGCTTGTTATTGTACTGCTCTTAGCTTGTTGATTGCCTTGCTTGTGTTCTGATATCTGTCTCACTTTTATTTACTGCTGGTCAACAGCTTTTGTGTTTTTATCTGATTGGCCTCTGGGTTTAACTTTATGAAAGTCTTTCATCTTGCTGGTATAAAAGACTTACAAATTCTGCCCATAGCTTGCATGTGCCTGTGGCTGCAAAAGCCTCTGGAAATACCAAGTTGATATAAGTATATATATATTTTTTTGCATTTGCTCTGCTTCAGTGATATTTAATAACTCTCTGCTGCATTTATTTATTACCACTTTTTCTGTGCCTGGATTGTTTACTTGTTATTGTACTGCTCCTAGCTTGACTGCCTTGCTTGTGTTCTGATATTTGTCTACATTTTATTTACTGCTTGTCCATAACTTTTGTGTTTTTATCTGATGGGTATCTAGGTTTAACTTTATAAAAGTCTTTCATCTTTCTGGTGTAAAAATCTTACAAATTGCATTTAGAGCTTCCTTTTCCCTCTGGCTACAAACACCTCTGGAAATACCAAGCTGATATACATATTTTTTTTTTTGTTTTGCCTTTGCTCTAACCATTTCAGTGATATTTCAAAATTATATTCTGCATTTACTATCACTGTTTCTCTGCCTGCATTATTTGCTTGTTATTGTACTGCTCTTAGCTTGTTGATTGCCTTGCTTCTGTTTTGATATTTGTCTCCATTGTGTGTGTGTGTGTGTGTATATATATATATATATATATATATATATATATATATATATATTTGCATTTGCTCAAACTGTTTCAGTGATATTTAATGACTCTGTGTTGCATTTATGTATTATCACTGTTTTTCAGGCTCTATGTGTTGCTTCTTATTGTACTGCTCTTAGCTCGTTGATTGCCTTGCTTTTGTTCTGATATCTATCTCCATTTTATTTAGTACTGGTCAATAGCTTTGGTGTTTTGATCTGATTTACCTCTGGGTTTAAGTTTATAAAAGTCATTCATCTTAATGGTATAAAAGTCTTACAAATTCTTCTCTGAGCTTCATTATACTTATGGCTACAAAAGTGCTGTGAAATATCAAGCCGATATAAATATTCTTTTCTGCATTTGGTCTGTTTCAGTGATATTTAATACCTCTTGCATTTATTTATTATCATTGCCTTCCTGCCTGCATTATTTGCTTGTTATTGTACTGGTCTTAGCTTGTTGATTGTGTTGCTTCTGTTCTGATATCTGCCTCCATTTAATCTACTGCTGGTCAATAACTCTTGCCTTTTGATCTGACTGACCTATGTGCTTAACTTTATAAAAGTCTGTTATATTGCTGTATAAAATAATTACAAATTCTGCTCAGAGCTTCCTTGTGCCTGTGGCTACAAAAGCCTGTGGAAATACCAAGCTGATGTAAGTAAATTTTCTTGCATTTGCTCTAACTGCTTCAGTGATATTTAATAACTCTGTGCTGCATTTATTTATTATCACTGTTTTTCTTCCTCCATTCAATGCTTGTTGTTGTACTGCTATTATATATCAGAACAGAAGCAAGGCAATCAACAAGCTGTCTCCATTTGATTTACTGCTGGCAAATAGCGTTGGTGTTTTTATCTGATTAGCCTCTCTCTGGGTTTAACTTTACAAGTGTCATTCATATTGCTGGTATACAAAACTTATATATACTGCTCATAGCTTCCTTGTGCCTATAGCTACTAACACATCTGGAAATACCAAGCTGATATAAGTATATTTTTTTGGAATTGCTTTTACTGTGTCAGTGATATTTAATAAACCCATGCTGCATTTATTTTTTATCACTGTTTCTCTACCTGCATTGTTTGCTTGTTGTTGGACTGTTCTTAGATTGTCGATTCCCTTGCTTCTGTTTTGATATCTGTCTCTATTTTATTTACTAATTGTCAATAGCTTTTGTGTTTGTATCTGTTTGGCCTCTGGGTTTAACTTTATAAAGTCCTTCATGTTGCTGGTATAAAAGACATACATATACTGCTCAGAGCTTCCTTTTGCCTGTAGCTACAAAAGCATTTGGAAATTCCAAGCTGATATAAGTATTTTTTTTTGTAATTGCTCTTACTGTTTCAGTGATATTTAATAACTGTTTGCTGCATTTGTTTATTGTCATTTTGTTTTCTGCCTGGATTGTTTGCTTGTTATTGCACTGCTCTTAGCTTGTTGACTGCCGTACTTCTGTTTTGATATGTGTCTCCATTTTATTTAGTACTGGTCAATAGTTTTTGTGTTTTTACCTGATTGGCATCCGCATTTTATTTTATAAAAGTCATTCATCTTACTCTTATAAAAGACATACAAATTCTGGTCAAAGCTTCCTTGTGCCTGAGGCTACAAAAGCATCTATAAATACCAAGGTGATATAAGTATAAGTTTTTGCATTTGCTCTATTTCAGTGTTATATTTAATAACTTTGTTCTGCATTTATTTATCACAGTTTTTCTGACTGCATTCTTTGCTTGTTATTGTACTGCTGTTAGCTTGTTGATTGCCATGCATCTGTTGTGATAGCTGTCTCCATTTTATTTACTGTTGGTCAATACATTTTGTGTTTTTATCTGATTGGCCTCTTGGTTTAACTTTATAAAAGTGTTTCATCTTGCTGGTATAAAAGACTTACAAATACTTCTCAGAGCTTCCTTGTGCCTGTAACTACAAAAGCCTATAGAATTAGCAAGCTGATATCAGTATATATATTTTTTGCATTAGCTCTAATTGTTTCAGTGATATTTTGTAACTCTGTGCTGCATTTATTTATTATCACTGCTTGTCTGCCTGCATTGTCTGCTTGTTATTGCACTGCTGTTAGGCTGTTGATTGTCTTGTATCTGTTCTGAAATCTGCCTCAATTTTATTTACTTTTGGTCAATAGTTTTTGTGTTTTTATCTGATTGGCCTCAGGGATTAACTTGATAAAAATATTTCATCTTGCTGATATAAAGGACTTACAGATTCTACTCAGAGCTTCCTTGTGCTTGTGTATAGAAATGCAAAAGAAACACCAAGCCGATAGTACATTTTTTTGGCATTTGCTCTAACATTTTCACTGATATAACTCTGTGCTGCATTTATTTATTATCACTGTTTCTCTGCCTGCATTGTTTGCTTGTTATTATACTGCTCTTAGCTTGTTGATTTTGTTGCTTCTGTTGTGATATCTGCCTCCATTTAATCTACTGCTGGTCAATAGCTTTTGTCTTTTTATCTGACTGGCCTCCTGGTTTAACTTTCATATTGCTGGTATAAAAGAGTTACAAATTCTGCTCAGAACTTCCTTGTGTTTGTGGCTACAAAATTATCTGGAAATACGAGGTTGATATAAGCATATCTTTCTGCATTTGTTCTAACTGTTTCAGTGATATTTAGTAACTCTGTGCCCCATTGATTTATCACTGCTTTTCTGCCTGCCCTGTTTACTTATTATTGTACTGATCTTAACTTGTTTTCCTGCTTCTGTTCTGATACCTGGCTCCATTTGATTTACTACTGGTAGGTAGCTTTTGTGATTTTTTTTCTGATTAGCCTCTGGGTTTCACATTATAATAATCTTTCACCTTGCTAGTATAAAAGACTTACACATTCTTCTCAGAGCTTCCTTGTGCCTGTGGCTATAAAAGCATCTGGAAACACCAAATGATATAAGTATATTTTTTGCAGTTGCTCTAACTGTATCAGTGGTAGCTTGTTGATTAGGTTGCTTGTTTTCAGATATCTGTCACTATTTTATTTATTACTGCTCAATAGCTTTTATGGTTTTATCTGATTGGCCTCTGGTTTAACTTTATAATATTCTTTCATCTTGCTGGTATAAAAGATTTACAAATTTGGCCAGAGCTTCCTTGTGCCTGTGGCTAGAAAACCATCTGGGAATACCAAGCTGATATAAGTATATGTTTTGTATTTGCTCTTTTACAGTGATATTTAAAAACTTTGTGCTACATTTATTACTATTTTCCTGCCTGCATTGTTTGCTTTTATTGTACTGCTCTTAGTTGGATTGCCTTGCTTGTTTTCTGATATCTGTCTCCCTTTGTATTTAGTACTGGTCAGTAGCTGTTATGATTTTATCTGCTTGGCCTCTGGTTTAACTTTATAAAAGGTCTTTCATCTTCCTGGTATAAAAGCCTTACAAATTCTGCTCAGAGATTCCTTGTGCATGTGGCTACAAAAGCATCTACCAAGCAGATGTAAGTCCATTTTTTGTATTTGCTGTAACTGTTTCAGTACTATTTAATAATTCTTTGCTGCATTTATTATCACTGTTTTCCTGTCTGCATTGTTTGCTTGTTATAGTATTACTCTTAGCTTGTTGATTCCTTGCTTCTGTTCTGATCTCTGTGTCTATTTTATTTATTACTGGTCAATAGTTTTTGTTTGATTGGCCTCTAGCTTTAACTTTATAAAAGTCTCTCATCTTGCTGTTATAAAAGACTTACAAATTCTTCTCAGCACTTCCTTGTGCCTGTGGCTAGAAAAGCCTCTGGAAATAGCAAGCTGATATAAGTATTTTTTTTCTTGCATTTGTTCTAATTGTTGCAGTGATATTTAATAACTTTGTGCAGCAGTTATTTCTTATGACTGTTTTTCTGCCTGGATTGTTTTCTTGTGATTGTACTGTTCTTAGCTTGTTGATTGGCTTGCTTCTGTTCTGATATCTCTTTGCATTTTATTTACTACTGTTCAGTAGTTTTTATCTGATTGCCTTCTGGGTTTAACTTTATAAAAGTGTTTTATTTTGCTGGTATAAAAGACTTACAGATTCTACTCAGAGCTTCCTTGTGTCTGTGGCTACAAAAGCCTCTGGAAATATAAAGCTGATATCAGTATTATTTTTTTTTTTGCATTTGCTCTGTTTCAGTGATATTTAATAACTCTGTGCTCCATTTATTTATCATCACTTTTTTATTCCTGTGTTTGCTTGTTAATATACTGCCCTTAGCTTGTTGATCGCCTTTCTTGTCTTCTGATATTTCTTTCCATTTTTTTATAATGGTCTTTCATCTTGCTCGTATAAAAGACTTACAAATTCTGCTAAGACCTTCCTTATGCCTGTATGGCTACAAAAGCCTCTGGAAATACCAAGCTGATATAAATACATTTTTTGCATTTGCTCTGTTTCAGTGAGATTTAATAACTCTGTGTTTATTTTTTTTATTTTCACTTTACTTCCACCTGGATTGCTTGTTACTGTACTGCTCTTAGTTTGTAGATTGCCTCCCTTCAGTTCTGATATTTGTCTCTATTTGATTTACTATTTGTGAATAGCTTTTGTGGTTTTGTCTCATTGGCCTCTGGGTTTAACTTTATAATAGTCTTTCATCTTGCTCTTGCTGGTATAAGATATTTACAAATTCTGCTCAGAGCTTCCATATGCCTGTGGCTACAAAAGCATCTGGAAATACCAAACTGATATATATATATATAATTTTTTTTTTGCATTTGCTCTGACTGTTTCAGTGATATTTGATAAGTCTCTGCTGCATTTATTTATCACCATTTTTATGGCTTTCATCTTTCTATTATAAAAGACTTACAAATTCTGCTCAGAGCTTCCTTTTGCCTGTAGTTACAAAATCATCTTGAAATTCCAAGCTGATATAAGGATATCTTTACATTTGCTGTAACTGTTTCAGTGATATTTAATAACTCTGTGCTGCATTTGTTTATTTTCACTTTTTTCTATCTGCATTGTTGGCTTGTTATTGTACTGCTCTTAGCTTGACTGCCTTGCTTCTGTTCTGATATCTCTCTTTATTTTATTTACTATTGGTCAATAGCTTTTGTGTTTTTATCTGATTGGCATCTGTGCTAAATTTTATAAAAGTCTTTGATCTTGCTTGTATAAAAGGCTTAGAAATTCTGCTCAGACCTTCATTTTGCCTGTGGCTACAAAGGCCCCTGGAATAATAAGCTGAGATAAAAATATTTTTTTGCATTTGCTCTAATTGTTTCAGTGATTTTTAATAACTCTCTGCTGCATTTATTTATTAGCACTGTTTCTCTACCTGCATTGTTTGCTTATTATTGTACTGCTCTTAGCTTGCTAATTGCCTTGCTTCTGTTCTGATATGTGTCTCCATTTTATTTAATGCTGGTCAATAGCTTTTATGTTCTTATCTGATTGGCCTCTGGGTTTAACTTTATAAAAGTCTTTCATCTTGCTTGTATAAAAGACTTTCAAATTCTGCTCAGAACTTCCTTGTGCCTGTGGCTACAAAAGCCTCTGGAAATACCAAGCTGATATATATATATATATATATATATATATATATATATATATATATTGCATTTGCTCTAATTGTTTTACTGAGGTTTAATAACTCTGTGCTGCATTTACTTATCACTGTTTTTCTGCCTGCATGTTTTGCTTGTTATTGTACTGGTCTTAGCCTGTTGATTGCCTTTCTTCTGTTCTGATATCTGTCACCATTTTATTTAATGCTGGTCATTAGCTTTTGTGTTTTTGTCTGATTGGCCTCTGGGTATAACTTTATCAAAGTCTTTCATCTTTGTTATAAAAGAGTTACAAATTCTGCTCAGAGCTTCCTTTTGCCTGTAGCTACAAAAGCATCTGGAAATACCAAGCTGATATAAGTATATTGTTTTGCCTTTGCTCTGTTTCAGTGGTATTTAATAACCATGTGCTGCACTTATTTAATATCACTGTTTCTCTGCCTGCATTTATTTGCTTGTTATTGTACTGCACTTAGCTTCTTGCTTACCTTGCTTCTGTTCTGATATCTGTCTCTATTGTATTTAGCACTGATCAGTAGTATTTACATTTCTGATTAGCCTCTGGGTCTAACTTTGCAAACATCTTTCATCTTGCTGGTATAAAAGACTTAAAAATTCTGCTTAGGGCTTCCTTGTGCCTGTGGCTACAAAAGCCACTGGAAATGCCAGGTTGATTTAAATATTTTTTCTGCGTTTGCCCTGTTACAGTGATATTTAATACCTCTGTGCTGCATTTATTTATTATCACTGTTTCTCTGCCTGCATTGTTTGCTTGTTATTGTACTGCTCTTAGCTTGATTGCCTTGCTTCTGCTCTGATACTGGTCTCCATTTTGTTTACTGCTGGTCAATAGCTTTTGTGTTTTTATTTGGTTGGCCTTTGGGTTTAACTTTATGAAAGTCTTTATCTTGCTGGTATAAAAGACTTACAAATTCTGCTCAAAGCTTCCTTTTGCATGTGACTACAAAAGCCTCTGGAAAAAAAAACAAGCAGATATAAAGATATTTTTTGCATTTGCTCTAACTGCTTCAATGATATTTAATAACTTTGTGATGCATTTTCTGCCTGCACTATTTGCTTGTTATTGTACAGCTTTAGCCTGTTGATTAGCTTACTTCTGTTCTGATAGCTTTCTCCATTTTACTTACTGCTGGTCAATAGCATTTGCGTTTTTCTCTGACTGGCCTCTGGGTTTGAATTTATAAAAGTCTTTCATCTTGCTGGTATACAAGACATACAAATTCAGTTCAGTGCTTCCCTGTGTTGGTGGCTACAAAAGCATCTGAAAAGACCAAACTGATATTAGTTTATTTATTTTTTTGCATTTGCTGTGTTTCAGTGATATTTAATAAGTATGTGCTGCATTTATTAATTATCACCATTTTTGCCTCCATTGTTTCTCTGTTGTATTGCTCAGGTTGTTGATTGCCTTGCTTGTTTTCTGATAGCTGTTTCCATTTTATTTAGTACTGCTCAACAGAATTTGTGTTTTTACCTGATTGTCTCATGTTTAACTTTATAAAAATGTTTTTCATCTTCCTGGTAAAAAAAAAAGCCTTAGAAATTCTACTCAGAGCTTCCTTGTGCTCATGGCTACTAAATCATTTGGAAATAGCAAGCTGATAAGTATATTTTTGCATTTTCTCTGTTTCACTGAGATTTAATAATTCTTTGCTGCATTTATTGTCACGATTTTGCTGCCTGTATTGTTTGCTTACTTTACTGCTCTTAGCTTGTTGATTGCCTTGGTTCTGTTGTGATCTATGTCTCCATTTTGTTTACTACTGGTGAATAACTTTTGTGTATATATCTGATTGGCCTCTGTGTTTAACTTTAAAAGTCTTTCATCTTGCTGGTATAAAAGACTTACAACTTCTGCTCAGAGCTTCCTTGAGCCTGTGGCTACAGAAGCATTTAGAAATACCAAGCTGATGTAAGTATATTTTTTTGCATTTGCTCAAACTGTTTCAGTGATATTTAATAATGCAGTGCTGCATTTATTTATTATCACTGCTTTTCTGCCTGTATTGTCTGCTTGTTATTGTACTGCTCTTAGCTTGTTGATTGCCTTGCTTCTGTTCTGATATCTGTCTCCATTTTATGTTTCCCACCAATCCACCCAGCTGTTGTTTTCTTAAAACTTGTGTTTTGAGTTGCCTGACTCTACTATAAATTTGATATTGGACATTCTTCCAAGTCCCATCACAGCAGCTTATTCTACTGAATATAGTGAGATCATTTGGGAAAGCCCCCCCCCCCTTAGTTTCTTAACCATGAATTATCTTCTGTTTCCTTCCTTACTATTAAAAACAATAACACTTTATTCCACTCCTTTTAATGTATTTGTGTTTCTTCCTACTTCATTACTTTATTTTGCTTTTGCTGCTTGCTCTTAAAAGTGTTCAATTGCATTTATTCTAATGCAGTAATTATTGCTTTTTAGTAGCCTGATTAAACTGTAATTGTTATTCTAAGCCCCTTAGTTTTTGTTTAAGGACATGGGCTTCAAACCAGTTGGTTTACATTAGGAAGGTTCGTGGTCTACAGTCTTGTGGGAGGAGAGGGTACTTCTGCCCTTCTGAGCTGGGAATTACTGGGTGAAGGCCTATTGTGTGTTTGTTCCTGTTTAAGCACTTGGGTTACAAACCAGTTATTTTACTTTAGGAAGATTTGTGGTCTAAACTCTTGTGGCAGGAGAGGATAGCCTTCACCCTTCTAAGTTTGGAATTGCTGGCTGAAGGCTCATTTTGTCGGTTATTCTAAAAATGTCTTAGTTACACTTTAAGCACTTGGGCTCCAAGCCAGTTATTTTACATTAGGGGAGTTGAGGTCAGACTCGTGTGGCAGGAGTGTATGATCTACCCCTTCTAAGCTGGGAATTGCTGGTGAAGGCTTACTGTCGCTGTTATTCAAAGTGCCTTTATTCTGTTTTTAGCACTAGGGTTCCAAACTAGTTACTTTACATTAGGAATAGTTGTGGTCTAAACTTTTGTGGCAGGAGAAGACAGCCTACACCCAAGCTTGAAATAGTTGGTTGAAGGCCTGTGTCTGTTATTCTGAAGTGTCTTAGTTCTGACTTAAGCACTTGGGCTCCAAAACTAGTTATTTTACATTAGGAAGGTTTGTGGTCTAGACTGTTGTGGTGGGAGAGTGTGGCCTACACCCTTCTAAGCTTGGAATTGCTGATTTATTTAAACTGTTTTTTGCTGTTGTGACTGTGATTTTATGCACTTTGTATTTCTAGTACTTCTGTTTTACAGAAGGGGCTAGATTCAGACTTGCTGAATCTAGACTGGTATCACTTAAGCATTAAAACCAGCTCTTCACTGATACTGAAAGAGCTGAGACATCTATTGCTTCCAATGAACTATAAGTAGCTGTTTTTGCTCTTATATTGCACTTTAATTTGTATTTGCATTCTGCTGTTTGAATTGTCTGAACTGTTTTTGCCACATTTTACTGTATACTGTACTAGTTCAGCTGTAGCACAGACCAGTTCCAGGTTTGCTGTTTCTGGGTCTGTTTTGTAACTTCTGAGCATCAAATTCAAGCCATTCTTGTTGGTGAAAGCCCTTCTGCACCACTGTGGGAGGAGAGTGCTGTCTAGTTTCCATTTAATTGAGGGTGATTGGACTAGTGCTCAGAGAGAGCATCCTCACTGGCTAGTTTGAGTTAAAATGTTATGTTTTGTTTTATTTAAGCCTTGCATTTGCACTTGTTTGGATGCAGTGCCACATAGCAGTGGTTACTGCAGGTGGTTATAGATGCAGACATATTGCTTGTTAACTTTTCCCTTAGCACTTTTCTTGTGGTCCTCCAGAGGTTTTTCATGGCCCTGCTCTATTGTCAGGTGGAACACTAAGCCTAGCCTCAGAGGTACAAACACTCCTCTCACCCACTAGCCATTCCTACGTGTGACCTCTTTTCCCGAACCTATGTTACTATGGATGGACAGTTTTTCACAGTTTCTCCAGCCAGGTTGGTCAACATGGGCATCCTGAGGCAGTGTAGCAACTGCCTTATGTTCACAGACAGTGATCTTCTCCTAGTCCACACAAACTCAACATGTGAGAAATGCAACTATATTAAGAACCTTGAATCCATATTCTCTCACACACCAGTCAGTACATATGACAATGAGTGGGTTGTTAGCATGCACACATCTTCTACTCCACCCAAACCCATATCTCGCACACACACACATCCCTATATATGTGGAGGTCCTCATCAGAAACATACCTAAAGACCTCCCAAACACAAGCACAGTACAGATAATACTTCCTCTACAGAACACAATACACATAATACCTCATACACGTGTCTCACCTGTCAAGTCCTTAAGACAAAATGCAAAACCAAACATATTAGTCAGGTGATTCCATCATAAGACACACATGTACCTCTCACCAAGGCTGTAGAAAAGGTAACTGTCTGCTAGTTGCTAGGATCTGCCAAATCACACACGCACTTAAGTTTCTCAACAGCAGGTACGGTTATGATTCTGTTATAGTCCATGTTGGTGTGAATGACTTGAGATGTACCTCTCTGGACTATATGAAGAGAGACATGACTGAGCTCTCAGATTTTTTGTGTCAGGCAGGTATGTCCCTACCCTTAAGCAGCATTTACCTTCACCTAGGATGATGCCTCATTACGAACAGAAAATAACTGACTTCAATAATTGGCTTAGTTTCTGGTGTCATTCTAAGGGGATCCAGTATCTGTCAGCCTGGGATGACATGATCAACAGACATCGATGCTTTGCCAGAGATGGTCTTCATCTGTCACCCCTGGGATTTCCGCTACTGGCTAAGGTTCTTGCCACCCCTATAGTGCATTTTTAGGTAGTGTCTTAAAGATAAACTTCCCAACATAAAAACTCCATCTAAAAACATCCTCAAGGTTATACTGCTAAATGCTAGGAGTCTTAACATGAAACTGCACTTACTGGAAGCAGTCCTCACCTTGGAAGACACATATTTCTGCAGTCATGAAGACCTGGTTTAAGACTGTGGAGAGCACCCCAGCCATACCAGGTAACACCACCTTTCACACATTCAGACCACAAACTGAAGGTGTGAAAACTAAAGGAGGTGGTGGTGTATCAGTATTCATTAAAGATAAATACACCTTCAGATTGGTTAAACGGTATGATTCCCTGGAGATACTTCAGTTGAAGTACTGTTGGTAGGACACCTATTCAAGTCATTGCCAGCTACGGACCCCCTGCCATGAATCAGGACAACCACTATGCCTATTTGGACCTACTTGAGTCTATCAAGATACATCCAAACACCACGGTTTTGGGTGACTTTATCTACCCATCCACTTATTGGGTAAATTACTCATGCTCAAACTCACTTTTCCAAAGGTTCCTTGACTTCATTAACTCCAATGCCCCAGACAAGCTGGTTGACACCCCCAAAAGAGGTGCCAACATCCTGGATCTAGTGCTTACCAATATAGGGGACCACTGTAGCACCACCCCGTGAGGTCTTCCCTGGTGAGATTTCACACAAATCAGTCTCATTCGAAGTAATTATCGCACCAGACTCCCCACCCCCCCAGCAGCAATTAAACTAAAAAACTTCTCCAAAGCAGATTATAACCTCTTATGTGATGGTATAAATAGCTTCAGTGCACCCCCACCTCAGATGGAATTGGCAACTATGCTAAGTTCACCAATGCTTTAAACAAACACCTGTATAACCACATTGACTCGGCCGTACCTGAAAGGACCAAAACAAATTCCTCAAAGAAGAGCAAATCTGCATGGTGGATAACTGCCATTAATAGGCTTTTACAAGAGGAAGAAATTGCTGTCTAAGAGTAAGAGAGTGCAAGCCCTAAACTGGAAACACTCCCTCAGCTTAAACAAGCAAATAAGACTTCTTGTGAAGTCCTCCAAAGCAAACTACAAATTCAAATTAGTTTCCTCAACTAAGGACAACCATAAGGCATCCTTTAGTTACATCCATAACCTAAAAGGAAGGGCCCAGATTTGTGCCAAACTGGTCATTAATGATGCCACATATACTGAGTCTGTGGACATAGCTAACCTGTTGGCCGACAGGTTCTGTGAAAACTTTACTTCCTTGACCCCACCACACATACCCCATGACATCCCTACCACCTGTCCTATACATTGTATTTCTATAAGTGCCCTAAGGCCAAAAATACAGCATCTATGGTTCATAGGCAGGTACTAGGCTATCGGCCCTGGGGCCTATACAAGCCCAACCAAAAAGGTACCCTGGCTTTTGCCACCCAAGAAAATTATTTTCCTGTGCCACTGTCCAGCACAGCCACAGAGGTGATCCCCGGGGTGAATTTCCTATTTCCCATCCAATCATCAAGATTTTTCTTGAAGAGTGCTAATGAGGAGCTTTGTTTGATCTAGATAGGTAGTTTATTCCAGAGTATGGGAAGTCTCTGGGACAGGAATCTATCCCTCCGGCATGTTCTGTTTATTGTAGTGACAAGGTTTAGGTCCCTAGAGCATGTAGCTTGGAGGGATTGGGATTTATTTAAGTGGAGCATGTCCAACAGCTCTGTGTTTGACATAGCTTTGTATGTTAGGCAGAGATCACCACTGAGTAGGTGATATGCGACAGAGTAAAGCTGGAGTTTTTTGAGACGGTCTGCGTAGGGCATCTGTTTGAGGCTGTTAATCCTCTTTGTGAGGTATTTCTGCAGCCTTTCCAGTTGTTGTAGATGTCTTGTGAGGTACATACCAAAAGGGACGTTTGTACTCTATAATGGGTCTAATGAGTGATGAGTAGAGGGGAACAATGACCTCTTTTTTTCTGGATGAGAAACCTTTTGTGATGAGGTGTGCCACATAGAAGGATTTCCTGACTACTGTGGTGATGTGATTATCAAAGGAGAGACTACTCTCCACCTGTGTCCCAAGGTCTCTTATCACACTTCCGCCATATGTTGTAGTTCATGGGTACAGAGTTTTTACCAAAGGGGGTGACAATGCACTTTTTGGCATTGAGCTTGAGGCCATGGCTTTGACACCAGGCATCTGTCTCAGTGAGGCCCTTTTGTAGGATGTCCACATCGTTAGTAGTTTTGATTATGTCTCCTAGTTTGCAGTCGTCTGCAAACTTCGTTAGCCAAAGACGTTCTCTGTTAGCCTGTACTTCAGAGAAGTAGATACCAAACAGGAGAGGACCCAGGACTGAACCCTATGGTACTCTACTTGTCACTGGTCTGAAGTTGGATATGGAGTCTGCTACTTTCACAGTATGGGTTCTGTCAGTGAGCCAGTTGGCAACCCATCTTGTGACATAGGGATTTATACCTAGTTTAGTGAGTTTATCTATAATTCCCGAGTGGGGGATGGTGTCGAAAGCCTTGGCAAGATCTAGATAGGCTGTGTGAACCACCGTACCCTTGTCTATGGCTTTGGTGACTGCTTCAAAGAAGTCTATCAGGTTTAGGAGACATGATCTGCCTTTTACAAACCCGAACTGGGTGGGGTCCAGAGTTTGGAGATTACCAATGTCTTTGTTTATAAGTTCCATGATGATACGTTCCATGGCCTTGCAGACCAGGCTCGTCAGGCTAATGGGCAGTAGTTCCCGGGGTCCGTGGTGGCTCCCCCCTTGTGGAGTGGGATAACTGTCGCTGTGTGCCATTCAGCAGGCACAAAGCCTGAGGTGAGGCTATGATTGAACATGGTACTTAGGTGGGGTGCCAGTTCATTCTGTAGTTCATGTAGAACACAGCCTGGGATGTTGTGTTATCCCATGGATGCTGTGCTCTTGGTTTTGGAGAGTATGTTTTTTACCTGTGCAGCCATGATTACAGGAGCTTTGCATTCTTCTGGTATAGAGATGGGCTCTTTAATGGATGAGAGGGGGGTAAAGTTAGCACTGAACCTATCTGCCAGGATGTTAGCAGTATCAGTTGGGTCTGTATATTTAGTGCCATTGTGCTGTAACTCAGAGCAGATCTGAGTGATGCCATTGAGATTCTTGACATAACTATAGAATGCTTTGTGGTTGTCTTTAGAATCAATGGTGATTTTGTTTTCATAACTAGCTTTGGAGGATTTTATCAGGGATCGCAGCTTCTTACTGAGGCTGACCAGGGAGCTCCTCCACTCATGGGATTTTACTCTCTTTTGCAACAGTTTCTTCCTTCTGTTGTACAGTTTGTTTATGGCAGGGGACCACCAGATTGACTTCCTTTTTTTGGAGGATAGTGTCTTGGTTCTGTTTGGGATACCACGATCCATGCACTCATGTAAGTGCTTATAAAGTGCAATTGTGTAGGCTTCAGTAGTCGTAACTGTATTGTCCATCTGCATGCGTGTCATGAAGTTCACCACTTCTGTCTTAAGAAACATGAAGTTGGCTTTGGAGACATTTTTTACCATGGTTTCCTTAATGGGGGGGGGGCAGGATGTGGATATCTAGGGTAATTAGCTTATGGTCAGATCGGGCCAATGAGGCATTGACTTCAGGTGTGGAACACCGGTCACTCATGCTGGTAATGACTAGATCTAGGATATTGTTGCCCCTGGTGGGGGTGTGGATAAGTTGATCCAGGGCATTGAAGTTTATGAATTCCAGAAAGCGTTGAGCGAAGGAGTTGGTACACAAGTAGTTTTCCCAGTTAATGGTGGGGTAGTTGAAATCGCCCATTATTAGGGTGTTTGGTTGAACCCTAATATTTTCCAGTACATCAAGAAAAGAGGAGTAGGAATCCTGGGGCATGGTGGGTGATCTGTAGCAAGCTACAATTTGGATTGCAGTTTTGCCCAGAGTTAGTTGCACTTGGATAACCTTGGCTGCATTATGCTGAGTAACTAGCCTGGAAGTGTGGATATCCTTAATGAATATGGACACAACCTCCGCCTTTGCTGTTCTTGTCCAGGTTACATGGCCAAAAAGTGTGGTATGTGTTATAGCCTGGTATTGCAGGGGTGCTCTCTGGAGCCTTGAACCAGGTCTCAGTCACTGCACAGATACTGATGTTCTCGAGTGAGTGCATTTTGAGATTTAGACTTCTAGCATTGAGTAGCATCACCCTCTGTTTTTGCTTGCCTGTTCCTGTTACAGTGGTGAATTTGTCATTTGAACCTTGCCTAAAAAAGGCACTTTAGGGGCAGCAAGAAATTTAGCCAGTATCTGGAATCCCAGGGGTGACAGGTGGAGGCCACCTCTGGCAAAGCATCGTGGTCTGTCGACCATGTCATCCCAGGCAGACAGATACTGGATCCCTTTAGAATGGCACCAGAAGCTTAGCCAATTGTTGAAGTCAATCATTTTGTCCTTGTACTCCGGCATCATTCTGGGTGATGGCAGAATGCTACTCAGGGCTGGAGTCATACCTGCCTGGGCTACAAGATCAGAGAGCTCTTCCATGTCTCTTTTCATGTAGTCCAGGGAGGTACGTCTCAGGTCATTCACACCAACATGGACAATGACAAAGTCATATTTGTACTTGTTATGGAGTGACCTGAGTGCATGGGTTATGTGGTGGATCCTGGCACCCGAAAGGCAGCGACAGTAACATTCTCCTTATTTAGCCAGGTGAGTAGGACATCAGTCTGCCTGACTATAGAATCAGCTATGACTAGTGTGTTGGGTACGTTGTTTTGTCTTATTGGCTGTGATTGAGTGGCACACTGAGTCTGCGGGCTATGTGTCATTTGTGTTGTGTTGGGGGTGGAGGTTGCTTGCATTTCTGCTTTGGAGGTCTCTGTTGCTTGAGCAGATTATTATTGAAAGCTTCTGTGAATGTTTTTGTGTTTCTATGTGTGGATTTTGGTGGTGTAGATTTAGTGAGACTATGTGATGAGTGTGGTGCAAGTGTTTACCTTCTCCTCTTGACTGTCAAGTTCAGTCTTGATTGGAGAGAGCTTTACCTTCAGTTTGGCTAGATAAGTGCAACTCTCACAGTTTGTAGTGTTGGGTGGTAGGAGAAGAGGGTTGTCTGTGTACATGAGGTAATTTCTACACTGCCCCAAGATGCCCAGATTCATCAGATAGGAGAGAACACTGGGAGCTGACCCTTGGACATGCCTGAATAAAAAACTATTTTCCTCTAGATAAGTGAGGAAAGTGAGTACAAGAGCTGTTTTTCTCTAAGCAAGTGAGGAAAGTAAGTACCAAAACTGTTTTCCTCTAGGTAATGAGGAAGGTTGCGTGCTGTAGTAATTAGTAGGTTATTTAGTACTTACAAGTTCTGAACAAGTGCTGATCACGAATAAGCAAATTCAAGTGCTAAAACTAAGAATCTGTATCTGGACTAATCTAGTTACAGGAAAGAGGGGAAAGAAGTGCAAATGCAGGCTTTTAAATCAGAAAGTTGAGAGAGATGGAAAAACTGCCCAAACGTCTAATAACTACAATTTCTGGGCCAGAACCACTCCTTATGTGGTAGATAGGTTACCTAGTGCTTACCACTCCCACTGATAAGCTAGAAGGCTTCCCTCTAACACAGAAAGCTTCGGGGGGGAGGCTCAGAAGCTTACATACAGTCCTGGATACAGCAAATCTGAATCTGGACTACACTAGTTACAGGAAAGTATATATATATATATATATATATATATATATATATACAGAAAAGTAGCTAAAACAGCAGTAAAAACAATTCAAATGCAGTGCAAGCTAGCACACTTGAGCATGTAGCAATGTTAGACCAAACAGTTTAAAAAATGCAATTAAATTAAAAATGACTAAAAACAAGTGCAGAAGGAGTCTATTAGGTAGAATGAGGTAAAGAGATGGGACTGGGGGGAGTGTCCCAGATCAAATCTACAGTGAGGGTGGGCAACTGCAAAAGCCTCCAAACAACAACACAAATAGGGAGGGTGGTTATGGGAAAACCAACACCTTCAGCAGAGATCTGAAAAACTATACAGTGAAGCAAAAATAACAGTGCACAACTCTGAAGTCAGCCAGCAATGATATAAAATTAGTCAAACAACAATTGCCAGTACACATCTCTAATGTGCCAGAAAAATATACTCAGCTCTGTATATCTCCAGATAGTTTGAAGAGCACTCTGTCAGGACACAGGAAGGCTCCAGCAACCTGAAAACATCCCAGGCTGCGTCCTACATGGGCTCTAACAAGAATTAGCAATGCCATTGGTTACTCTTTTCAGTCATAGTCTAAGCACCGGCTTCATCCCAGCTGAATGGAAAATGGCCACTGTTATTCCCTTGCACAAAGATGGTGCTTCCACTGACCCCGGGAACTATAGACCTATTAGCCTGACTACCTTATCCGCAAACCCATGGAGCGAATCATCATGGATCTACTCAGTTTGGATTTCTCAAAGGGAAATCATGCCTGTTAAACCTGGTGGACTTCTTTGAGACAGTCAAGGCCCAGGATGAGGGGAAATTTGTGCATACAGCCTACCTAGATTTAGCCAAGGCTTTTGATACTATCCCCACTCAGGCATCACTGACAAACTCACCCAGCTAGGTATAGACCCTTATATCTTTACATGGGTCACTAACTGGCTCACTGATAGAAAACACATAGTCAAAATAAGGAAATCCACCTCCAGCAACAGACTTGTAAAAGTGGTGTTCCACAGGGATCAGTCCTGGGACCTCTATTTTTTGAAATCTATTTCTCTGACGTACAAGCAAAACTAAAGGTCTGTGGCTGACAACTGCAAACTGAGAGCGGTCATAGAATCTCCAAATGATGTCAACACCCTACAAGAGGGTCTTACACAAACAATTGATTGGTGCCAAAGTCATGGCCTTAAACTCAATGCAAAAGAAAAAGTATCATCATCCTTTTCAGTAACAGCGATGTTCCTGCCAGCCATCACATCAATAGCAACACCCTAAGTATGCACTCTGTGGTGAGAGACCTAGCCACATAAGTTGAGAGCAATCTTATTTTTGATCACCATGTCTCCACAGTGGTAAGAAGGACATTCTATATTATTCATCTCATAAGTAAGGGCATTGCCTCCAGAAAAAGAGGTTATAATCTCCCTGTACTTTTCCCCTCATCAGGCCAATAATTGAGTAGAATGCCCCTTTTAGTATGTACCTTTCCAAGCACTTGCAGCAATTGAAGAAACCACAAAGGTTCCTCAGATGGAAAATTCAAGGTCCCCAGCATCTGTCCTATGTGGATCATCTGAAATCACTGTCACTTTTTTCTGTTTCATACAGACTACTCAAGAGGCGATCTCTGCCTTGCATATAAAGCAATCTCTGACTCTGCTTTATTGGAAATACTGCATATCCGCAAGTCAAATGGTACAAGGGTTACTTGCTCTAAAGACCTTAATCTGGTTTGTGACATTAATAGAACCTGCTGGAGAGACATATTTGTCTCCCAGAGGTTACTACACCTTTGAAACAGATTCCCACTTCATTTCAAACAAAGCACCTCATTGGCCCTCTTCAAATGCAATCTGGATGATTGGATGGTTAAGTGTAAATTCACCCCAGGGGTTCCACCTGTGTCTCTTTTGGACATGGGCATTAGGTGCTGATCATGTAGATAAGGGTAGAATATGGCTAGGCTTGTAAGCGCCCTAAGGCCATTAGCCTAGTAATGTCCTATGATCATACGGTGAATCTCACAGAAAAAGAACAACTTCAGATTGCTAAAGAGAAAATAAGATAACATTTGGTTACTATGCACAAGATTGCTGTTAAGCAATTATGTTTTGATAACTCCAGAGCACAAAAACATTTATAACAGCAACTTATGCAAAGGAAAGTAGAAAGGGTTGTTGCCAGACTTAAGGAGCCTATGACAAGAAAAATAACCAGAGATCTTATACAGGTGTTAAGAAATATTTCAGAAATTTTATAAAAATTTGTATAAAACAGAGAAATGCAGAAACCAAGTAACAGCTCAAATGAAAATATTTATGGAAGACTTTATACTAAGATTAGAGGAAGATCAGGGCCGAAAAACTAATAGTTAAAATAGGAGAAGATACAATAAAGATGTTATTTTTGTGGAAGTTTGTAAGTTAGGAGAAAATAAAGTGAAGATTTTGTTTAATAGTATTATATAAGGAGGGGAAACACCAGCAACTTGGAAGAAAGCTGTGGTTTCTGTATCACCCAAACAAGGAAGACCCATCAGACCCATCCTCGTATAAACCCATTTCAATTTTAAACCATGATTATAAAGTGTTTATGTCCATACTAGCCAAAAGAATGCCAAAATTGATAGATATGGATAAATGCGGTTTAATAGATGGGAAAAAAACACTTGACAACATAAACAGAACAATGCTGATGGAGAGGGAAGCCGAATGTAAGAAAATACTGCCGTTGTTGGGTCTCGATGCAGAAAAAGCATTCAACAGACTAAGGTGGGATTTTATCAATAGGTCAATGAAAGCATTTGGATTTTCTGATACAATAATAAGGTTAATTAGGAGGCTATACGAAGGACTGGAGTCAAGAATTAAAATGGGAGAGTCCCTCTATGATAAGCTGTGTTTGAATAGGGGAACCAAGCAGGATGTCCTCTTTCATCTTTATTTGCTTTATATTTATGACTACTGGCAAAGAAAATAAGGAACTCCGAAATTCAAGGATATAATTGGTATGGTAATTAAGAAAAATACCTTTATTTGCAGATGAAATTGTTTTGTACTTTTTAAATCCAGAAAAGGGCATCTCAATCCTGTGGAACATTTTGAGACCATTTCAAGTCTTTTCAGGATACAAGATTAATGAAGAAAAACAAAGGCTTAAGCAGTAATTTATGTACCCACTCATGAACTGGTTTAGCAATACCCATATTTATGGGGACCTACGCAAATGGAGTATTTAGGAGTATGGATTATGAAGGCCTCTGTTATGGCAGCTAAGGATATGTGGGAACAGATTCAACAAAAGACAATATAAAAGCCTGGATACTGGAAGCTCATGTATATGGACAGTAAGATACAAGCAGTGAAAATGTTTTTAGTTTTATATACACATCAGACATTTTTATCAATGAGAAGAAATGCTGTGGACAATAATTTATAAAGACATGAAGGAATTTATTGTAGAGAAAGATGACAGTTAATTACGATAGGTTGTCCCTCCCAACAGATCAAGGGGGTTTAGGATTACCTGATTTCAAGGGATGTTTTAGAGTTACACAATTAAGGCTCATACACACACAAGCAGAAGGTTATAATTTTAAAATGGAAAGGGATGATGATGAAGTTGTGGGGGTTTAAGAAATAAGGAGTGGGATTTTGGATGCAGATTATTGAGGAGAATAACCGCCTTACAGAATATTATATATTCATAAAAGTTTCAGAAAGTATTCTAAGAACTAAGCCAACACATGAATGGAGAAAGGAGATTTTACCAATATGAATGACTGCAAGTAGGGGTACAGAAAACAGGCAAGAGAGGGCTAGAATTTACTCGAAAAACTTGCAAAGGAAGCAATGTATTCAGGGAAAGGTAACATAAGACCAAGAATAAGTTTGGAATGCAAGCTAGTCTACCTTCCCTATCAGGGATTGATATCAGAGTATAGGCAGAGAGAAATGTACAGGGGTGTCCTAAGTGAAAGACCTGCTCTGGTAGAGTTTTCAGCTGAATCTAGAACAGAAGCTGCTGTGAAAATTGGATAATTAGTAAGGCATTTACAATATTGCATGATAGCTACAAGAATCAAGCAGACGATGTTAAAGAATCAGAAGTGAGACTGGAAAAGCAACTTATAAGGGAACAATGGGAGGACATTTGTATGACACCACCAAGTATGCAGCAAAATTCAGAAGGTTTATGATTTTTGACTGGAAGTGTTTGCATAGGTATTTTATAGCCCAAGTAGACTTCAAACAGTTTTTCCTCAGGTAAATAGCAAACACTGGAGGCATGATAGGGAAGAAAGAGAAAACTAGGAACATATTTTTGTGGTGTGTACTGATTTGGCAGATTAAAAAAAATTCCCTACATAGTACTCTGTCAGAATCATTGGGGAAGCAAAGGGCTGTAACTATGGAAATAATTCTTTTGAGGTGGACACAGGATCTGAAATGCCTAGCAGAGCCAGATCATGGTCAAATGGGGTCCTAGGCAGGGTAATGGATCATGCCCCCCACAGCAGTCCCCACCCGGCAGTACTCCCCCTGCCATTCCAGTGTCCCATTACTTGACTATTTCTCCCCAGTTACCATAAACACTGTTCAAATCTGTCAGTGTGCATATTATTTTGTTCTTTACTTCTACAATGATTAGAGATATTTAAAACTTTTTTTCATATTTTATAGCACAAACACTCATAGCCATTTGCTAAACAAAATAATACAGTCACATAACGAAACCAGGCTTAGCATGAGCAATAAGCTTCTCTGCCCTTGGAACTCACAATCATTGAAACAGAATCGAAACCCACACTCAAAAAAAATGCATCTGGCCAGGGGCAAAGTAAGTTTACCTTTGGGCTATTTTCATACCATAGGCACTTGCACACTTTTTAGGTCCATGCATACACATATATGTTCTTTGATGCACCATCCTGACTGTATTAAATTATACTCCTTGTATAATACAGCAAACCTATTTGTAGGTTTGACCATTTTATCACTAAGCAATGAAACAAAACATATGAACCAATAATGACAAAATTATAATTTACTGAACATTTCAACCATAAAAGGCCACTCAAACTTCTGTGATTACAAGCCACCAATATCAGTCAATATAAACAATTTCTGCAGAAGTAAAAGCCATCTGAATAATTCCACATTAAGGAGATCTATAACTAATGAAGAGGTTGCTGCTGACAAACTAACTTGTATGTTTCAGTGTTTTGTGTACAAATTCAATGCCTGCTGCTCTTGAAGAATAAATTGCCCATGTTACATTTAAACAAAATGATAAACTGGTGATATTGCAAAAGGAAATGGCTGTCAAACTGACAGCAGGTTCATAGTCACTAGGCATCTCACCCAAAGAGGGCACACACAGGAGTGCAGCAACCCCATACCCCCTTAAAGAGCACTGCAATATCAGCACTCCATCTACATGGTGTGGGAGTAGAACCCACAGCCTTCTGCACCAAAGACTACATCACCTGCTGTGCTAACACTGCTTTCAAAATATATAGGATAAACACTTATGATGGCTATCAGCTAAACAAAACAGTTACACATTGAAAACAGACTTAGCATGAGCAACAGTAAACTTCTCTTCTCTTGAAACTCAACAGTCATTGAAAATACACTTGCTGGTTTAGAGGATTCAGCTCTAGGGTCCTGTATTCAAGTTACAGGGTTTGAGCCTGGTTAAGTTAACCAACCTGCCATCCTTAACATGGGCATTTTATGCACACTAACATAACCTGTTGTCTGTGTTCACTCACTCATTTGCATGGCAAATTCTCCATAAAAATCTGCGTTCACTCGTCTTGTCTCTTAGAAATTCCACACAAATTGCTTAATCATTGGAATGGCAATTCTCCATATAAATTCATGTTCCCTCATCTTGTCTCTAAAAAATCCCATGTGCTCCACTTCAGTGTTTAAAATGTGCATGCTTCTTTAGTACAACTCACTTACAGGCACTACTAAGCACATGCAAGTGTAACACATGCATAGTGTGTTCTTAAAGAAAAAATGTAAGTTTTGTGGCAGCACCCCCCCCTCCCCCCCGTCAAGCCCGCTAGGTTGCTTAATGCTGGTTCTGTCTCTGATCTTTAGACATATTAAGGCCTTATGAAGTTTAATTCTGTTGGCTGTCAAAAAGCAATCAACATTTATTTATTGGTATTTGTTTACCGGGAAAGTTCACTGGGCTGAAAGAACCCATTTTCAGTAGAGGCCTGAGGAGAACAGTTCTGCAAGGCAGTTAGTCTAATGGTACATAAATTTCAAAATGCATAGTACACGAAAGCAGTGCTAGCAAAATGGAGCAATATTAAGCAACAAAGGAGTAGAAAGGATATACATATACAATACGTACAGATAACACAGTTTAAGGGTACATACTAAACAAGCAAACATATTGTTACACATTTTTTGTGATATAAGCAGACACACAAAAATATTTATAAGGTCGCCTAGGAGTAGCAGCCAGCATAAATGGTGCAGGGAAGAGTGGAATTGATTTACTCATTACAGCCGAGTGACGTCTACAGGCGTTTCTGCAGTTACCTCCTACTGCTCCTCTAAGCGTCAAATATTGCCTGTTCATATTTGCATTAATAATTCCAAAGCCATGTTACATACAAGGTATCAGAATATTTTATCTTGAAGCATACATGATGGCAAACAATTGTTTTGATATTTGAACTCTGCTAATGAGCATTTGTTAGAACTGTAAGGTGATAACTTCATTTTTTAAAGGCTGAAGCCACACCCACTGGGAGTTAAAGGCACACACTCAAAAGGGCTCTACTGGGGGGAATGAGGTTTAGGCATCAATAGATTGTAAGTCAGGATAGAAGAAGAATAAGGTCAATATGACTGAGTGTGGGAATCTGGTTATAGATGCATCGGAATTAAAACATATGCATTGCCAATGGGTGGAGAGATGTTGGTGCAGTGATTCTTTGAAGGAGGAGGTATTGCTGGAGGTTCTAATAGCTACTGGGAGAGAATTCCATTGTCTGGCAACATAAAAGGAATAAAGCATGTCACCTGCTGGGAGTTTTGGTTTGTCTACTTGAAGGAGGAGTTAATTTTTGGATCCGAGTGGCCTATTTGGGTGGTAGTGGGTTAAAGTGGATGAAAAGTCTGGGCATTCTGACGGTTTTGTAAATGATTTTATCTGTTGTGGTTAGCTATAGATAGATTAGATGATTTGGAAGTTCAAGCCAGTTACCTGCTTGTAGGGAGATGCAGTGGTGGGAAGTTTGTTTCTTGTTGGTTGCAAACTTAGCAACCTTGTTGTAGCAGGAATCAAGCTTGTTTTTTAAGGACTGGATGTTCATAAGGAGAGGAGCTCCAAACGGGAGAGATGGAAGGAGAAAGGTCGAGGAGAGAGTATGCATATTAGAGCAGTTAAGAAAGTGTTTGTGTCTGCAGAAAGTGCCTAGTTTTTTTTTATAAATATTATTGTGGATGTGGAGGTTGAGTATCCGGTTTTCAGCAATAATGACACCTAGTAATTTAGTGAGGGAGACAGCCTCTACAGTGGTTTTATTTTGAGAATGGATGATGAAATCTAACTTGTTAACAGAGAGGTTTTTCTTAGGAGTAAATGTTAGCAATTTTGTTTTCTTGGGGTTTAGTGCTAGATGATTATTGGGCATCCACATTTCAGTGGCAGTAAAGGCATTCTCTAAGTTATTTGCAGAAGTTCTGATGTTGAATTAGTAGAGGAAATAATGGTTTAATCACTGTGTATTGTACAACTGATCCATTAAGGATGGAACAGAAGTAATTTATAAAGATACTAAAAAGAAGGGGTCCTAAGATAGAGCCTTGGGGAACACCTGTTTAAAGAGTCAAGGAATGGAAAGAGTTGAGCCATCTAGTAAATTGTTGCCTGCCTGTTAGATAGTTAGTGAACCAGCTTAGAGTTTGGGGGAGATACCTAGGGTGGAAAGTTTACTGAGGAGTTGCAAGTGGAAGACTTATCAAAAGCCTTTGAAAGGTCAAGAAAGAGTGAGGATACAAATTTGCTAGTGTTTCTGGCTTGATTGACTGTGTCCATAAAGGACATAAGAGCAGTAGTAGTGCTATAACCTGGCTTGAACCCATGTTGAGTTGGGGAGAGGACCTGGTTTGATAGTAGATACATTTTTCAAGGATTTTAGGGAGAGGGAGACAGAATAGCTATGGGACGGAAGTTAGAAATGTTGGTACTGTTACCACCTTTGTGGAGGGGGAGAATATTAGCTTTTCTCCAGATAGTGTGAAGATGGGACTCTTGGAGGGATCCGATAAGAAGTATGCTGATAGGATAGGCAATGGATCTAGATGACATTTGGAGGTATGCTGGGGGTATGTTGTCAGGGCAGTGGAGCCAGGTTTCAGTTTTAGAAGTTTAATTATAGTAGTGCTGGATATAGGGGAGAAAAAGGAGGGGAGGGGTGGCAGCACCTGAGAAGTAGGTGTTTGTGGAAGAAAGTATTAGAATTAGTTTGGGGAATAGTAGTGGTAAGACTGGCTATAGTATCGATGAAATGTGAGTTAAACAGGGTGACTATTTCACTGGCAGTTTTCTCAGGGAATGGGCAAGGGTTGCTTTTGGTACCAGGGTTGATTATAGATGAGATGGAGTTCCAAAATTTCTTTGCATTTTGTTTGTGAAAACCAAAATCTAGACCAACTGTATTTTAAGTATCGAATATTTTAAGAGAGATAAAATAACTGGAAGAAGGATCTTTAAAAAGGGAAGGAGCAAATTGCATAGAAATAAATGGAATTTGTGGGAACAATGCATGCAGAATAATGTTCAGGAGAAGGAGAGAGGTTTAATGGCAGGCAGGAGCTAAGTGATTTATGTAATGTTGTTGTGTATTTTGGCTTTTCCCGGTTAGGGGTCGCCACAGCGGAACTCCGGTCCGCTAATGATTGGCAGTAGATTTTTATGTGCCGAGTTGCCAGCCCTGACGCACAACCTTCAATGAAGGTACACCCATTCACGCATGTCCCCACACAGTAGATGCTCTGAGAATCGAGCAGGACAACATCTTACTGTGAGGCGACAACGCCACCGCAGCTCAAGTGATTTATGTAATACTGGTCTGAAAAAAGCAGAACATGTAATGTATAATGTGGTTAAATGGAATAAAATGTTATTATGGTTTGTTTTCTTTTCTATTACTTTGTGCGTGCCTATGTCTTAATTCACCAACACCTATGTGGTGTGGAATATCACACCTCTAGCAGCCTACATGGCTTTCATTCCCAAGCATTTTCTGAAAAATAAACCTAGAAAGCATAAGACAAACAAATGTAAATATTTTGTGAACAATAAAAGCTATTAAAACTGTACAAATAGCAATGTTATCAGTAAGAAGTATTCTTTGCAGTGATAATAGTGCATTCATAGTATTTCCATAAATACTACATTGTAATGCAAACATATTTTTGTTAAACCTTCACAAAAAAATCTTCATATCTTGGAAACTGAACTACCTAGATATATATTGTTAGAACATTTTTGTTAACCAGATACAAGCTTCACATGACAACAAGAAATTCCTCTATGAGTGCATGTTTATTTATAATATTTACAAAAATATAAAAGCAGAAGCTTACTTATATAATTGACAATATAAATAATGAAGATCGCTAAAGATGTGCAAATTACAACGCAAATATCAAAAACAGTTTTCTTAATGAATATCTAAGGTTTCAGTTGATGGACTGCAACAGTTTTTAATTCACTTGTTTTTTGAAGTATGAAGTACATATGGAAATATTGTTTATTTTCATAATTACTGATACAACTAGCAATATCTCAGGTATAGTGTGATATAAATGGACATTGACAATAAATTTTCCTGTCTCCCAGTATGGCATTTCATACCATGCTCCTCAATAGCAGGTAATGTTCTCAATTATGAAAATTTAACATAAATACGAAAATATAAATGACAGATTTATTAATGTCTCTACAGCAGGATATCCTAGATTAATGTTCTTAGTGTCATTTTTGTTAATAACTGTTTGCACTTTGTAATACTGCATATTACCACCTGAGAAGTCACTTGGTTAAAGAAGCCAGGCCCAAAAAACACCTGGATGCCATAAGGTGGTGTGGATGTGAACTGGAAATAATAGGAAAATGGCTTTATAGGCCTGAGTGAGTTAAGTGACATTTTAATAAAGGTTTAAAAACACTGAATTGTGTGGTACAGTTAACAAAAGAGATGGCAACACATCTAGTTAAACTGAAGGCAAAGGCAACAACAATGATAGAGATGTGCTATGAAAGTCTGGCCAAATGGAAAGAAAGTGAGGAAACATATGGAGGGTAAGTATATCAGTACATGTGCTTTGGAGGAAAAGGGTTCACATTGCCACATTTCATATACTATTTCAGAGGATCCAGACAGCATTTTATCAGATAGTGTGTGTTCAGAGGACTCAAGAGATTTTATCATACCAAGTCTGCAGGTCTAATAAACTGCTTAAATGGCAGTCAGTAGAGGTGGTGACCTAAAACAATATATACAATTCAAATGCTCTTATAACATTGTTCATAGTATATCAAAGAACGAAGCCAGGAGATTATTGAGCAGTACCAAGTAAAGCAGTTAAACAGTGATCCAACAGACCTTATGCAAGATTATCCAACAGCAGCTATTAAAGAAATTAGACGGTGAACAAAACAGATTTCATGCATGACACCCTACTGCATAGTAGATCTGCTACATTAACAACTCAATAGACTCAAGCTGTGGTTAAAGATTGGATCTATGGAAAGATTGACTGAGGAGACATGAAATATTTCAGGGAAATACAATTGATTCAAACAGCAGTTACTTGCTTAAAATTCTGCTGAAAAAAGTCCATGAGGGCAGTATATGAATGCTTTGATAGAAGGGTTGGGAAAGACAACTCCTCCTCAATATCTTTTGGGTCACTGGATTTCTTAGTGTTGCCAATGCAATATGCATCAGTGCTTGGCATTGTGAATGCAGACCTAGCCCAGAGACAAAGGGAGATAAAATTACTGTGTGGAATTAAGATTGATTCACAGAGTGGTCACTTGGTTGAAATTCTGCTAAAGACGTCCACAAGGATAGTAGCTGAATGCTTAGACTGGGAGCATTTGGGCTGGACACAATGGGTCCTTGGTACCTTGTGAATGGGCTCATCACTTTGGCTGTTCCTGCAATGTATAATAACTCATGACGTTATTTGATTGAAATTCATCTGAAAAGGTCCACAAGAACAGTAGGTGAATGCTTAGGGTGGAGGACAGAAGGGCTGGACTGTACACAACATCTCCTCAGTGTCTTTAGGATGTTTGGGTTTGTCATTGTAGTTGCACCATGCAACTGTGGTCTGTGCTGCTGATGAAGAATGAACCTGCAGGAGATCAGCTGAGGGAGAGGAGATACTGAATGGGATTAGGATTGATTCACAAAGTGGTCAGTTGGTTGAAATTCTGCTAAAGAAGTCCACTAGATAATGCTTAGATTGGCAGGGTTTGGGCTGGACACAGCATCTCCTCAGTATCCAGTGGGTGGCTGGGTTTGTCACTGTGGTAACTGCACTATTTATCTTGGCTCAGGGCTGTAGATACAGAACAGTCATGCATGGAGATTAAGAATATATGAAGGGACAGAGTAAAGAATTAATGTAGGAAGACTCCTCTCTAATTATAATAGAGTTGAAGGAATTTATTTGGGGAGAGGGTTGACTGACAAGCTGTCAAACACAAAAAGAAGCCGGCACACCTTATTGATCATCAGCATCTTAAATGTGCTAGCATTGTTTTTGTATGAGATTTTGGTACAGTGAGGATTAAGGAATTTGCCCTTTCCCCACTGTAGTGAGACCTTGAAGTTGGTATATATAATTATCAGGGGTTGTGGAGGGAGCATGGTGGCTTGACCCCCCCCCCCCTTGCCAAAAAAAAAAGTTTACTGTTTTTTGTTGGTTTTCAATAGGGTCACTCAAGAATTTGTGCTCAATAAGTTATGGCTTGATATATATTGCTTTATTGATAAAGCAACATACACCTTGACAGGGAAATTGGAAAAAAATAAATGGGATACAAGTGGGATAAGCTGATACTCCTCAAGGAACAGGGTGGTTTAGAATTATTTGATTGGCAGGATATTTTTGAGCTATACAGTAAAGACTCATATGCAAAACACTAGCAGAAGGTTTAGTCAAAGTGGAAACGAAATAAGGAGAGCAGGATTTTGGATGCAAATCTTTAAAGAGAACAACCATAAAGTAGCAAAAAGTATTTTAAGAACTAAGACAGCAGAAGGAATGAAGAAATTATGCTTTACAAACAGGGATAACTGCAAGTAGGGGGTATAGAAAGCAATCAAGATGCATCTGGAATTTATTGGAGAAAATTAGCAAGGGAACCAAGATTTTGGGAGCAAATAACTTGAGGGGGAAACACAGTTGGATTAGGCTGAGCAGGCTTGGCCTTTCCTACTAGGGGTTGATAACAGTGTACAGGCAGAGAGAAATGGACAGGAGATTGTTAAATGAAACACCAGCTTTGTTAGTGTTTATAGTTCAGTCTAGAAAACAGGTTGCTCTTAAAAAAGGATAATTAGTAGGGCATATAAAATATTGCACAGTAAGTACAAGAATCAATAGGAGGTTAGAAAAGGTTGGAAAGAAAGACTGGGAAGGCAATATACAAGGGAACAATCAGAGGGCATCTATATGACTCCCATGTATGCAACAAGGTCCAGAAGATTTAGGATTTTTGCTTGTAAGAGTTTGCATAGGTATTTTTATATCTAAAGCCAACTTTAGGGAATTTTTCCTTGGGCAAATAGGAAATGCTGGAGATGCAATGGGAAAGTGAGAGGTAATTAGGATCATTATTTGGAAATGTAACCAGCTGGCAGATTTTAAAAGCCTACAGAGTACTTTGTCAAACATTTTGGGAGAGCAAGTGGTTGTAACTAAGGAAATTATTATTTTGAGCTGGGACATAGGATCTGAGGACCTGAATCGCCCAGACATAGTAATATCTTACTAACATTATGTTTTAAGGAAAACATTATATAGAAATAAATGGAATTTATGGAAACAATACACAGAATATGTTCAGGGAGAGGAATGAAATTTAAAGGTAGTTAAGAAATGAGCAATTTAAGAAATGTCATAGTGAATGAGAACTGTTGGAAGAAAATTATGTATGTATGTTGCATGAAGTTGACAATGGAAATGTTGTAGTGGTTTGTTTTTATTTCCATTGTTATGTATGTACCTATGTAGCTTAAAAAATGTCATGCTTAATAAACATGTTTAAAAACATCTTCTACAGACTTGGTCTTCTACAAACTGCAGCACAGTGAGCTGTGCCTATCTTACAAAGTATCCTCTTACCCCGCACTGATGGATTTGTTGTGCATATGCAAAACCAATAACATTAGAAATACCAGTTCTAAAGACCTAAACCTCATCTGCAACATAAACGAGGCATGTTAGAGGGACAGGTATGTGTCTCAAAGTTTACCCCCTCTCCCTGGAACATGATCCCTATCCATGTGAAGCAAAGCCCATTCCTAACCCTATCCAAACGCAGCTTGGACCAATGGATGGGAAATTGCAAATTTAGCCCTGGTATGCCCCTAATGGAGAGGGGCAGCCTGTGAACACTTGACGTGTACATGCCTACATTATAACCATAAAATTCGTTGGGTACTGATATGTCAGCAGTATTTTGGTAAATTTGTGGTAAGCCTGGCTAGGCTTGGAATGCCTTTTGGGCCAACAACCTAGTAACCACCTATGAACCTATAAAGACAAGTGTCAATTAGAGGAGTTTATAAAGGATGAGAAAAGTGAATAGATGCGCAGATTTCAAAGGAGCAATGAGAAAAAAATTTGTAGGGCTCACAAGTATGCAAAGTCGTCTAGAAGGTTTAAGACTTTTGCATGGAAGTGTGTGCATCTGTTCTTTTGCACCCCAGGTAATCTGAAGATTTTTCCTAAGGTAGACAGCAAAAGTTAGAGATATGATGAGGAAGAAAAAAACTGGAAACATAAGTTATCTCCATACACAGTACTTTAACAGAACTGCTGGAGAAACAAATGGTAGTAACTAAAGGAAATTATTCTTTTGAGCTGGGGCACGGGATATGAATTGCTTTTACATAGTAAGGCCTAAGTTTAATGCTATTGGTAGCCAAAAAGCAGTTACTAGAAACCTGAAATCAAAACATGAGCCACCTACACAAAGCTATGGATATTGTAAAAGAGAGAAAAGAAATTAAATGTTGGACCTTTAGAAAACTGGAGGAGCAAATGGCATAGATAAATTAAATTTGTGGGAATACATACAAAACTATGCTCAGGAGGTGGTGTAAGGGAAGTAGGAAATAAGCAATTTACATAATGCTAAAGTGAATAAAAACTGTAAAAAAGAAAACATATCTGTATACTGCACAATAATGAAAATTGTTTTTATGGTCTGTTTTTCTATTTAAAAATTATGTGAACTCATGCTGTGACTTATGTGATGATTTAATAAGGACGTTAAAACATTATTTCAGTGATCAATTGAATGTTGTCATGATTGCTGCTGAGTTGTAAGAGACAATCGTGTTGGTGTATTTTGTTAGAGGCCTAGTAAGGTGGGGAAGTACAATGCTTGTCAGGCTGCCTCAAGAGCCTGAATTTCTGTTTCCTTCTAGAAGAGTGGACTGACTCAAAAATGGGGCAGCCAAGAGAAACATGCCAGACATATAAACATTAACTTATTCCTTTTTTTTTTCTGAAAGAGATTTTATGACCTTCAGTGAAGGTTCACCAAAGACAACCTTGAAATAAAAAGAGACATTCTTCAAGATAGCTCTGCATGGAAAGAGGAAATATAATCCCATACATCCCACAATACCCTGGCCACTGTGCATTTTATCATTGATGCAACTGGGCATCCATCTTAGTTGCTGTTACTATGCACATTCTCAATTATACCAGACTTATTTAACTCACAGAAGACAGCCTTTCCTGTACTCCACAAACAAGAACTGGAAATGGGACCTATAAAAAGGCACACATGGCCAGAATGGCAAAGAAAAATCTATCCAAAGTTTTTTCCTACTGATGGGGGAGTGATGAGATGTATGGGATTATGTGACCTATGCTAACAAAACATGAAACATCAAAATAAATGTTTCTAAGACTGTAAGGTTAGAAGTGAAGACCACCTTGTAATGGGGAGGTGAAAATGTGGTAAAACTCATTAAACAATAATACCACCAGGCAGTTCTCGAAGTTCAGTCAAGTGGTGCATCTAGGCATCTAATAAATCTGGTTTATATATATGTTAATAATTGTAAAGCCATGTTACATAAAAGCTGCTGATTTCAGCTTAAAGATTCCATGGACACCTAACATATATCTCTGTTTATTGCGAGTATTATAGGGACAAGGGAAGGTTATAGTGAAAATATAGTACAGTTAGAGATATATTAATTGTTGCTTATGCACAACTATACACTGTCATAAAAAAAAACAATTTTTTGTAAAAAATATTTCATCAACTAAAGAAACTCAGAACTATTTCCCTTTTTCAAAGATAGTTACCGCTTTTTTTTCTGAAAAAGCTGATTGAATATATAGATTACATTTTAGACTGGGATGGGACTGCTAGTTATTTTGGTAATATTGGTAATGTACTTAAGTGCAAGCTCTGGCAGTAGCATGTGCTTTGACAAGGTTGGCCTTGGTTTTGTGGTGGATGATGTTTTTGTAGGCAGTCATTGATTTTGAATAGTGACTCGTATTTGGAATGGTAAAGTTAAGTTCTTATAAAAGTACATATCTCTCTGTTTATTGTGAGTATTATAGGGACAAGGGAAGGTTATAGTGAAAATGTGACATGAGCTCAAAGGTGTGAAACTGCAATTATAGAAATCTTGCTAGTCAAGTGTTACAAGGAATGCATAAAACTGCTAGTAGGCAGAATATGTACATGCATAAGAAGTGTTATGCATTACAAGGGAGTGTAACATTAAAATGACAGAATGGTTTTATTGTCAATTTTAACATGGAACACAAATAACCTTATAAGTATGAAAAAAAGTAAAGAACTATATTAAGAAATGTACAGTGCAAACTGTCATGTTGCAGAAGACACATGGGATTGTCCCATATAGTCTAGTGGTTAGGATTCCTGGTTTTCACTCAGATGGGTGGGGTTCAACTCCTTGTATGGGAAGAGGCCACTCTTTTTGTACAACAAAAAAAAAGAAAATCTTATTCTAAAATAGGAAGAACTATGCCCAAGAGACAAAAAGCTTCCCTCATCAGTCTCAAGTCTAATCAAGACTAATCAAGTCCATCAAAGCCAACTTTAAACTTTAAGGCAAAATAGCCCCCTAGGCTAAGGATAACCATAAGGGATTTTTCAGTTGTGTAGGCAACCTTAAAGGAAACACCCAACAGACTGCTGAACTAACATTAAATGGAACTTCCTATACCAAGCTTGGAGATCTAGAACATTTTTTGGCCACTTAATTCCTCTACCATTTGTCCCCAACTATCACGAAAGAACAGGTCCTCACTGCACTCTTCAGTAATAAAAACACTACATCAATGGGTCATGTTAATATTGCAGGATGCCTTCTAAATATAGCTTGAAACAGGACTGTCAGGCCCACTAGAATCTCTACTCAACCACAGCCTCCAGACAGAATCTGTCCCTAAGGAATGGAGGACTGCGGACTGCAACAGTCATCTCTGTCACAAACGCAGACCATTAACAAACCCAGGGAACTACAGACCCATGAGTTTGACTAGTCTTGTATGCAAGACCATAAAAAGAACTATCATGGACCAGTCCCAGCTCAGTTTTGTCAAGGGCAGGTCACCCCTACTAAGCTTGGTGGACTTCTTTGAGAAGGTCACTAGAGCCATGGATGTGGGAAAATGGTACACACTGCCTACCTTGAGCTGGCAAAGGCATTTGACACAATACCTCAATTGCGTATTATGGACAAACTCATAAATTTAGGCATAAATCCCAATGTCACCTGATGGTTAGCTAAATGGCTCATAGGTTACATGAAGTGCGGGTGGGGGAATCCACCTCCACTAAGAGGCCTGTCACTAGTGGTGTCTGATAGGTCTCGGTACTGGCAGCTCTTTTGTTTGGAATATACTTCTCTGACATCAAAGCAAATACGGAGGACCTCTGGTAAACTGGGTGCAATCAATGAATCCTCCAAAGAAGTAGATATACTCCAGGAATGTCTGACACAGACAAATAACTGGTGCCAGAACCATGACTTAAAACTCAGTGCAAAAAATGCATAATTATACCCTTTGGGAAGATGTTCACCCCTGCAAATTGCAACCTTGATAACACCCCCCTAAAAGTAGACCCAGTGGTAAGGAACATGAGAACTCAGGTTGACAGTAACCTGAACTTTGATCACCATGTGTCCAAGGTAATGAGAAAATCCTTCTATATGGCACAACTTATATTAAGGTTATGGCATCCAGATTTAAGAAGATCACAGTCCCATTACACTCACCCCCCATTAGACCAATAATGGAGTACAATGCACCCTTCAGCATATACCTTACCAGACATTTGCAGCAGCTGGAATGGCTACAAACATTCCTCACTAAATTAATACAGGGTGTAAATAATATGTCCTATGTGGACTGCCTCAAAGCCCTGTCCCTGTACTCAGTCGCCTACAGACTATTGAGTGATAATCTATGCCTAATCTACAAGGCATTCTTCAATCCAGCCCTGATGGATTTGTTACACATTTGCAAAACAAACAGCACTAGTATTATTTAAGGATCTAGAACTCATCTGTGGCATAAACAAAACATGATGGAGGGACAGGTATGTATCTCAGATACTTCTCTATGCCTATTTAAAAACAAATTGGACTAATGGATGAGAAACCACAAATTCACCCCTGGCTTGTCATCTTTGACCCTTATGGGCAATGTCAGTATGTAGATGCTCTAAGGCACAGGCATATACCAAAGCCATTCTAGCCCATTTGTTAATTGGGAACATTGGGACATGAATGTTACATTTAAAAAGGCTCAAGAGTCTTAGCCTAGTAACCTCCAATGATCCTATGAAATGATCGTATGAATATCATTTAGAGAATTTCAGTGTGAATATCACTTCATTATCAATATTAGACAAAATAAATGGACATTGTTAAATTGATAGGAAGCGGGGCTCCAATTGTGGTAGAAGAGTGAAAAAAAGACAATAATGGAAGGTTGTAGCAGTAGAGGATATTGGCAAGGACAGTGTTTTACCTTGGCATATAATTACATGTCCCCTAATATGGCAGTTAAGCAGCTTAGAAGAATTTAGGAAGATCAAAGTGTTCGGCTGGGTATTTTTATACATGTTGACTGAAATTGTGTGTGTCGCAATGAAGATGTGTTATGAAGCCCTAGAAAGGAAACTATAACAAGAGATCATAGACTTTTAAAGAGGGGTATGAAAAATAGTTGGTATGAGGGATGCTATTTCAGTGGCAGCAGTTTATATATTACTCTCCAAAACAGCTGTAACAGGGCTAGGCTGGATATAAAGTACATATCTCATGAGCATATACATTTGATTGAAAGCTTTGAGACTAATTCAGTAACAATATATGGGCATGAACCTCTAAAGCCTAATGTAAAGATGAAAAAGGATAAAATAATCAAAAGGTACTAGTGTTTCCCAACATATGTAACAGAAAGACAGGAATTTATGACATGGATAATAGGCAAAATACAAGAATTATTAGGGCAGATAAAGGTCTTTTTTGTGGGGTTAGCTGGTGAATGGGATAAAAATGAAGATGAATATAAAATATAGTGGAACTAAGGGAGAAAATCAACAAAAAACTAGTTAAAGCCTGAAAAAATTAAAATGTGCTTGTAGCTATGTCAAGTAAAAAAAAGTAATGTTAAAAAAAAAGAGGAGGAGGAGAAAGGCTTATGGATTAAGATCAGGAAAAGTTGTATCTAGGACAAAGGAAAAGAGGAGTACTTTATTAATTGCAAGAGGAGCTCCCAGTAGTAGTAGAAGAGGATAAAAAATAATAATGGCAGATTTGTAGTGCTAAGGGGCTACTGGCATGGAGGATTACACTGACGTGCTTATATTCCACCTAAAACCAGTATAATGGAGCTTAAGAAAACTCTGGGAGAAATAATCAGATTTCAGAAGGGAATATTACTTGTAGGTAGGGACAGGAATTTGATTTGCAACAGTGAAGATGTGTTTGGGGGGGCAGAAGGGAAGGTATAACAAAGGAGGCTAGATTTTTGAAGAAATTTATGAAAAATATTTGGCATGGAAGATGTGAATTCAGTAATAGGAGTTTGGAGTGAATTTACAAATTATTCCTCAATGTATAAAAACTGAGTAAGCTAGACAGAATTTACACTTCACAGGAACATGTGCATTTAATTGAAGGTTTTGATATGCATCCAATATCTATTTCACTAGTAATAAATAAAAACACAGGGTAATGAAATAAAAATGAGACACTGGCACTTTCCCACCTATCTGTTGAAAACAGAGAAATTTAAGGAATGGGTACTGGAAATTATTTAGCAGCTATTCTAGAGGATATAAAGTATTTATGAAAATATAGCTAGTGAGTGGGATAAATTTAAGGTGGAGTTTAAAAATAGGGTGGAAATAAAAAGAAAGGGAGCTATGCTTATGTAACAAGAATTATTTAGGGGGACTAACAAAGTATTTCAGGATAGAGGAAATCACACAGAACAAGAGGATGATCAACTGCAGAATGATAAGCAGCAAAAATAAGGGATCACCTCAATAACATACATGAGTTTAGAAAGATTGCTGTTAGTCTATTGTTTTTTGATAACACTAGAGCACAAAAGTTTTTAGCACACTGACTCAGGCAACAGAAGGTAGAAAGGGCTGTTTCAAGCTTATAGAACCTATAACAAGGAAGGTAACAAGAGATCCTGCACAGGTACTAGAAATATTTTGGAAATTCTATGAAAGTTTGTATAGAGCAGAGAAATATGGAAATCAAGAAAAGTTACAAATAGAAATGTTTATAGAAGAGTTAAATATGCCAAGGTTAGAGGTAGATGTGGCTCAATTACTAAAAGGTAGCACAAGGGGAGACTATCTACAGGAAAGTCCCCAGGAATACATGGTATTCCTGTAGGAGTTTGGAAGCTAGGAAGAAAAAACTGATAAAGATCTGGAAGGCTTTGCTTAACAGTATTTTAAGAGGAGGAGAAGCAACAACATCCTGGGAAAAAAAGCAGTGGTAGTTGTAATACCTAAAAAGGGTAAAGATCCATCAGATCCAGCTTGATACATGTCCATTTCAATACTAAACCTGACTATAAAGTGTTCATGTCTATAATGGCAAAAGTAATAGATATGAGCTGGCTCTATTTGCAGATGATCTTATTTTATACCAGACAAAACCAAAAAGAGACATTACAGTGCTGTGGAACATTCTGAGACACTTTCAAATATTTTCAGGATACAAAATTAATGAAGCTAAAACAAAGGCAATAACTGTAAATTATGTACCCACATAAGAATTGGTTAGCAGCATCCATATTTATGGGGACACAAAATGAAGTACTTGGGAGTATGGATTAAAATGATTCTGGTGTGGCAGCTAAGGATATGTAAGAAGAGACTAAACAAAAGATAATACACAAACTGTGAAAATGGAAGCTTTATTATATGGATATGGATAGTAAGATACAAGCAGTTGAAATATTATTAGTCCCATTAGTCTTATACACAGGTTAGACATATTTTTATCAACCACAGGAGAAGTTGTGGATAGCAATTAATAAAGAGTTGAAGGTCTTTATCGGAGAGGGGAAGATGGCAAGAGTCATGTGAGATAAGCTGATTCTTCCAGAGAAGCAGGGTGGACTGGGATTACCCGATCTGAAGGGATATTTCAAAGCTACACAGTTAAGGCTCCTCTACATAGCACAACCAGAAAACTATAATTCAAAATGGAAAGGGATGATGATAATGAAATGGGGGGAAGCTCAATAAATGAACAGACTAGGATTTTGGATGCAGGCCTTTAAGAAGACTAACAATAATCATACAGAATATTATATCTATAAAGTAGCAGAAAGTATCCTAACAACAAAGCCAATATGGGAATGGAGAAAGGAGATTATGCTGACAGTGATGACTGCAATTAGGGATAGAGACAACAGGTAAGTGGGGGCTGGAATTTACTGCAGAAAACTTGCAAAGGAACCAAGGTATTGGGAGCAAATAACTAGAGAGGGAAGGATGATAGAATGGGAAGACACAGAGGAATGAATTTGGACTGCAGGTTAGAGACTGCCTTCCCTATCAAGGAATGATATCATAGTATAGGCAAAGAGAAAGAAACAGGGGGGGTCCTAAATGAAAGCCAGCACTGGTACAGTTTTTAGTAGAATATAGTACAGAAGCTGCCATTAAAAAGGAATAATTAGTACAGCATACAAATATTGCATGATGGCTATAAGAATCAATCGGAGAACATTAGAAAGGATTGTGAAGAGAAACTGGATAAGCAATTCACAAACAAACAATGGGAGGATATATATATATATATATATATATATATATATATATATATATATGTCTCCCGAATATGCAGTAAAAATCTAGAAGATTTTGGATTTTTGCTCGGAAATGTTTTCATAGATATTTTTATACCCCAAGCAGACTAAGAATTCCCTGTGGGATGCACTGTTGGAGATGCTTGGTGGGCAGATCAGTGTGACAGAGCTAGGACATGGAATCAAAACTGTCTAAACATAGCAAGGCCTTGCTGTGTCTAATTATGGTGGTTGCCAAAAAAGCAATTACTAGAAAACTGAAATCACAATCTAAACGAACTATACCACAAGTAGTGAATACAGTAACAAAGATAAAACAAACGGAATTGAGATCTTTAGAAAAGGGTAGGAGCAAACTACATAGGAAAAATGGGAATTGTGGGAACAATACATAGAGGGAGAAATGAGGTTTAAAAGAAGACAGGACTTAAATGAGCTATGTAATGTTTGAAAGTGATTGGGTAGATTATAAGTCATGTATAATGTTTGCAACCGGGAGTGTGTCAGTTTGGTCTGTGATATAAAATGCTTGCATCTAGGATTGTGTAGGTGTGGATTGTTTTCATTTATATAAATGTATACTTGTCTATGTCATAAGTGATGGCTTGATAAGATGTTTCTTGTTTAAAAAGTCAGGAATCGAATAATTTATGTAATGCTGCTTAGATTATATGATGTATAGCAATATATCTGAAATACAGTTTTGTAAACATGAACTTAATACAGTTTGATTACTTCTATATACATGTAAATTTGCCTACGTCACACGTGATAATTCAATAAAGATGTTTTAGAAAAAGAGGAGAAGTTGCAGAGTGCTAAGCGGATAAAGAGTATTTGGATAATATGCATGAAAGTTGAGAAAATCAGCAGCTAATTTTGTTTTTGACAATCATCCCAGAGCACATAAATTCATACTGCAAAAAGAGAAAGTGAAACAAAAGTGGTGACAAAACTGAGGGACACCATGACAAGGGCATTAATTAGGAAACATGCAGACATAATGGAGATATTTTGGCAATTTTAGGAAAATACATATACAGCAGTGCAGTACATTAATCAAGAAAAGATGCAAACTGGAAACACGATTTGTTTTTAGAATCTAGATATTCCATACTTTGCTGATGTGGAGACTAAGCAATTCACAGCAAGGTTAGATGGAGAAGTAAAAACTATGATGTATAACCAAGAAACATGGATATCTGCAGGAATTGATGAATTATTGCAGAACTTTGAAAGTTAGAAGGAATACGTCTGTTGAAAAATTTGGATGGCTCTGCTTAACAATATTTTAAAGGGGAGAAGGATACTGCATTATGGAAGAAGTCAGCTGTGGTATTATTATGGAAAAGGGGCAAGGACCCTGGACCTATATAGACCAGTTTCAATACTAAATAATGATTATGAAGGGTTCATGGCCATATCAACTAGATCAATGGCAAAAATCTTACCAAAAGTAATAGCCATGGAAGTCCAAGATGGCTGCGCACTGATCAACATCATAACTTTAGCTCTCCCAGTGTGAAAACAGAAAGTGAGAAAAAAGTGCTGCACCACTGAATTTTTTTTTGTTAAAATTTAGTTACTGGCTAGTACATATACTGCCTGGATCCCAGCAAAGAAGACATTTTGGAAACTTGAAAGAAAATCAACCAGAAAAGGCGAAGAGAAACACGGTCTGGGAAGGATTCTGCAGCTGTTCAACAAAAAGCAGTTCAAGTTTCAGCTTTGGTTCAAGATATGGCTTCCAATAATTTAAAGGAAAAAATAAATCAAGTGTAACCAGAGGTGATTAAAATAAATGAAACACCAAAGGAATACATCACTTCAAACAGTAAAAGGCTGGAAAAATAGAAATTAACTAGCCATGTAGATTAATTGAAAACTGCAAAAATCGAGGATGACATGAAGAAACTGCTTGCTGAATATGAGGTTTCTCAAGAACTGTTTAAAAACTAAAGGGTTAGAAGATCAAACCCACAAAGAAAATCCAAGATTTTCTGCTACACCAGAGAAACTTGTAGGAATAGACTTTATTAATTTTATGAAAGCACAAATAAGCTACTGGACTGATGTTCCACAGCAGAATTTGTTAACTGAAAGGGCACAATGAGTGTATGATCCAAACCTGGCAAGGAGAAAGCATCCAAGACCTATATTAGTAAAGATGCAATCATACCAGCAAAACGAGTTGATATTGACAAAATTATGGCAGAAGGGCAAAATATTAAAAACTGGAGGCAGCACATTGTTTGTAGAAAATTATTATGCACTGTACACCTGGCAGAAGAAAAGCAAATTTATCCCAGCAATCAGGGAAAGTGGAGAGGCAGATGTGAAATTCAAGCTGCTGTATCCAGCTGTCTTTAAAGTGTTTTTCCCCCTGGAGGATAAAAGTCATTTTTTGATGCAGAACAGGCTAAGGAGGAAATAAATGAGTCAGCAAGCAGAAGGGGCTCTGCTTCTCATTCCTCTGATGGCAAGCTTCATAGATTTTGCCAGTGAAATCAGACAGGAAAAAGCACAGGAGTTGATTAGAAGAATCAGCAGCACCTTTGACTTGAATCAGAGTCTGGTGTTGGCAGATGGAGATGAACAGGAAAAAGACCAGCAACTCTGAACTTACTGAATAAATGGAAGACTATAAAGCATCTCATCACATTTGTGAAATATGATTTTGCAAGAAAATGTGGCTGAAAAACACCGGACTTTTGTTGACTTTGTTAAACTTGTGGGTGGACTGTAAAGCATATACGACACTTTGTATCATTAACATTTAGGAGGACATTGGTATAAAACATTTCATGAACACTTTTGTCTAATGTGTAGCCAGGAGTATTTTAATTTAATTTAATTAGTTTAATTTAACGTCCCTGATAGGTTTAATCCATTAGAATATTAAGCAACGCAGATGTTAAGCAAATACCATATACTTTGTATTGTGTTTCGCTTAATGTCCATCTGTAAATGGCCGATCGCATTTACACCCACTTAGTATACTATGGAAGTAGATGTGGTCGAGCATTGTGCAGAAGGGCGTTAAGCAGTTAACACTTGTATTAAAGTAACAAATACTTTATTTAGTTGTAAGAAATATATGTAAAAGTTCACTGGTTATATTATATGTAGAGTTACGATGTTTGCTCTTTTTATTTTATAAGACTGAGTATCTAGATTACTACCTTTGGCTTAAGCTATAATCAGGTGTTTTTGTAAGCATGCAGGCTTTAAAAATAAGACAAAAGGATGAAAGCCATGAAAATGTTAAGCTTCTTGCAACTGCAAAGATATTAGCTTTTTGTTTTCCATTGGCAAATGTTCAGTGGAGTTGAGATGTCTGGAGCTGAGAGCAGCTGTGCATTCTTTTCTGAGTAAAATTTACAAAGACTCATTGCTGAGTACATTTCCATGGAAACAAGCTGTCTGCAGGTGTAAGCAGTTAATCTTGAGAATTCTAAGTATTCTTTGCTGAGGGAAATTCAAAATTTAAGTGAACAATGGCAAGCAGTTCAGTGAAAAAAAATACATTTTAAATTAGGGAAGTGAATAACAGGTAACAGCCTCACTGTCAGCTTTGACAATAATGCAGTTAACAGAACAGTGCACACTTTAGTTTTATTAAAGATAGCCAGTGACCTTTTTTTCCTAGGGCTAATAGTTAATGCTTTCTGAAATCATACAAGCTGTTTTTCATATCTGGGAGGAGATACGAAAAGGACAGACAACAATCATTGTTAAGTGGCAGCACAGGCTGTAGCATGCACTTTAGCACTAGTACCCTTGTTTTGGTTAGATAATGCCTATAGGTGCAGCCATCAATTTGGGGGCAAATGTTTACTTCTGGGGGATTAAACAATATGTTTTGAAGATGTACATAATTCTGTGTATTTGTTCCAAGTTAACAGGAGATGAGTGTGTTTTGTATTTAGTTTTTTAGTTTGAAGATTTTCATTAAAACAAAAAGTCTTGAGAAATCTGACATAGGTTCAAATGGAGATGAGAGGAAACAATTGTACACAAGATCAGCCTACCAGACATTAGCATATGTATATAATACAAAATCTTTCCACTGTGTGGTTCCCTAAACATCTTATATTGAGGCAACATGGAATATATGCAAATGACCCTTTAAGGACATTAGGTGTTTCAGCTATATGGCAGTTCTGAATGTCCATGACTTCTTTCTTTTTATGTCTATTTATGGACAAATTTCAGCCATAAGATGGCTGAAACATGCATGTCCACAGCTACTGGGGTTTTACTTTATTGGCCTGAATTTGTCCATAAATAGACTTGAAAAGAAAAAAAGTCATGGGCATTCAGAATTGCCACATAGCTGAAACACCTGATGTCCTTAAAGGGTCATTTGCATTTATCCCACGTTGCCTCTAATAGAAGAGGTTTAAGGAATCACATAGTGGACAGTCTAGCCTTACTAGATTTTTCTTTTGTATTTTACTGATTGTGTTTTCTGTGTGACCTTTTTACTCAGTGTTTTAGTAAGTAACACAAACTCTGGAAATCCACATTCAAAAAAAAGACAATGTATAAATAGGTGGGAACAATAGCTTTTTGTCATGATAGTGTCCTGAAATGTGAATAGCCTTACTGGTACTGAAAAAAAAGAAAGAGTATTTAATTATATTAAGAAATGCAGAGTGCAAATATCAATTCTGCAGGACACACATTTGGAAAGAAATGAGCATGTAAATTTGACAGAGAGAGAGGAATTAGAATGACTATTCAGCAGAATATCAGGGACAGAGGAAAAAAGTGAGTAATTATACTAATTGCTAGAGGGGTTCCAATAGTGACAGATGTGGAAAAAAAAAGACAAAAAGGGTAGATTTGTGGTAATAAGGGGCTATTGGCAAGGGGAGAGGATTACAATGGAACGTATTTATAGTCTGCTGAAAACTGCCCTTACGGAGCTTAAGAAAATTTTAGGAAAAATAATTAGCTTTCAATAGGAATATTATTTATACTTGGGGGCTAGAATTTGATTTGCAATAGTGAGGATGTATCATGAGGACCTAGAAGGGGCAATATAACAAAACAGCGTAGATTTCTGAACAAAATTATGAAAATATTTGGTATGGAAGAAGTGAATTCAGTAGTAGAAAAACTCGGACAGAATTTACATGTGATTTCCCAAAGTATAAAAACTAGGCTAGACTAGGTATAAATTATATTTCACAGGAACATGTGCATTTAATGGAAAGCTTTGACATGCATCCAATAACTATTTCTGATCATGCCCTAATAAAAATGAAGACATAAACGCAGGGTAATGAAGTAAAACTAAGACACTGGTGCTTTCCCACTGACGTGTTAAAAAGAGAGGAATTCAAGGAATGAGTAGTGAAAATTATTTGAGAGTTCGTGAGTTATTATGGAACATAGAAATATTTTCAAAAGTTATAGCTAATGACTGGGATAAATGAAAATGGAGTTTAACAATAGGGTTGACATAAATGAGAAAGAAACATGGTTAAGAGGTAATAGAAATAACTTAGAAAGGCTGACAAAGGGTAAAGTATTGTAGAATAAGGGGAATCTCATAGAAAAGTGGAAGAGCAAATGCAGAGTGCTAAAGAGAAAATAAGGGAGTATCTTGATAATATACACGAGTTTAGAAAATTGTAGTTAAGCAACTATTTTTGATAACATCTCAAGAGAACAAAAACTTGCAGCACAATGACTTAAGCAAGACATTAGAAAGGGCTGTCATCAAACTTTGTGAGCCTGTAACAAGAAAAATAATCAGAGAGCCTGTTGGGGTTTTAGAAATATTCTAGGGAGTTTATGAAAATTTGTATAAAGCAAAGAAATGTGGACATGAAAGAGTACAAATCGAAATATTTATGGAAAACAATTATGTCAAGATTATACATAGACCAGGCTCAACAACTAACAGTTAAGATAGGAGGAGATAACTATCATTTCAATACTTAGTTTAATTCATTAATATTAATGACTGTGTCATAAAAGTGCTACGTGCTTTTTAAAAAAACTCCTGTATTAAAAAAAAACATTCATCTTTAAAACCATAATTATATATGAATTAGGGAATTATGGTGGCAGGTTCACTTGGATTCAACAATATTCAGGAAAATAATGATCTTCAATTATACCCCTATTAAAAATAAAAAAATAAAAATTAGTGTAATTCCAACTGTAACTGTGGAGGCATTTGAATTTTGAACATTGTGGTCTTTCTTCTTTTTATATATAATTCTCATTCCATCATTCATTCATTTAATTTTTTTTAAATGGTTTTTTTTTAACTTTTTAACTATTTATAATAACATATTATATAATATAATATATATAATAATTTACATTAAGTATTTTATGGATCAGTTTTTTTAGATGAAAGAAGGTTTTTTTTTACAAGGAAAGTTTAATAAAAACAGTCATTAATATTAATAATTGGAAATTAAAATTGAAATGATAATGGTGAGCCAAATGAATTGAGACATCATCAAAAATGAGCCATGTTTTTATGATGAATATTCATTTAATGCGCAGTTTTTAATTAAATGCTTTTTTGTTGTTTCTTTTATTTAGAATACTGATAATTTTAAAGTTTTGTCTGTTTGCTGCTGTGTTGCTAGTTTTCTGGTTATTGAGGTGCCTACACCTGGTTTTTTGGTCTATAGGAGGAGATAAGCTTTAGCGGGTCCCAACATTTCAAATGGTTACCCTCCTGTAATAGTATAATGCAGTTAATAAAGCGAACATATAATGGACTGGGGCAAAAATAAAGACAAGGTAGTAGTTTCTGACAAGCAGAGCTTGAAGACAGGGGACCAGGTAAGGATGTTCTCTTTCCCCTCTCTTATCTGCATATTTGGGAGTCCCTACCCATCAAAATTACATTTCAACAAAACGTAACAATGTGAACTGTTTTTCGCGAAAGTGCACTTTTACCGAAATGCACTTTTGTGAAAAACTTAACCGAAAAAAAACAAAACAAAAAAACAAAATAAAAAAAACAACACTAACTATAAATATACAGGGGGGCAAGCCCCCCTGCACCCCCATGTGGAGGGCTGTGCCCCCCACTACTTTTATATTCTCACTCTGAGATCGCACTACAGTGAGGAAAAGGGAATATTCCCTTATCCCAGCTGTAGTGCGATCTAAGCAACAGCCCCTGTTGCTGTTCGCTTAGTTGCCTTTTTGCGAAAATGCATTTTGGCAAAAAATGCACTTTTGCAAAATGGAGCTCTCCAAATTACGTTTCTGTAAAATGTAATTTTGTTGGGTCGAGGTAGACCCATATATATATATATATATATATATATATATATATATATATATATATATATACATACACACACACACACATACATGGACTTGCAAATTCAAGGACATCACTGGTATGATCTCTTTGTGAATGATATAGTCTTGTACTCAAAAAATAAAACTGAATATATGAAGGTGGTTTTGGATATTTTAAAACTGTTCCAAGTGTTCTCGGCATACAGAAATAAATGAAGATAAAACAAAGTCTATAATAGCTAATTATGTGCATACACATGAATTTGCTCAATAATATCCATATTCATGGAGACATGAAAGAGATGAAGTATTTACACATATGGATTCAGAGCTGCAGGTAAGTAACTCTGGCTTCCTGGACAGTCCCTCAGGCTGGTCACCCCAAAGTTAAAAATAAAAAATGCCTTCTGCATAGCAACAACAGATCTACAGTTGCCGATAGGGCTCAAGCACGGTTAGCAACGACAGCAACATAAACTTATTGCTACAGTTACTAAGACACTAAGCTACTAAATGCATTAATGTATGCAGCATCGATACCACCCACAGCTTCTTAAAATATACTAGTTCTACTACTACTCATGCCCCATTAACTACTGATTTCACCCTGTCAGCTGCTCCCTTTGTCCTGCCCTAGTTACGTCTCTTTATGAACTAAAAAGAATTTTGTTGTGACAGCTAAAGGTATGTGGAAAGAGACCAAGCAGATTATTAAAAAAAGTAAGGCATTCAAACTAATGGTCCTACACATTAACAGCAAGACAGAAGCAGTGAAAATGTATTTTGTTCCTTTGGTTCTGTACATGGCCAGGAATACATTTATGAGATAAAAGTTGTGGACAATTAATACACCTAAACGAATATATTTAGGAAATGAAGTGGGCAAAAGTAAAGTAGGATAAGTTTAATCTTCCTATACAGCAGGTTGTTTTAGGACTACCTGATCAGGATAGTTTAAAGCTACCCAAATAAAAACTGTACATATGATACAAGCAAAGGGATATAGATCAAAATGGAAAATATAATGATGGAGCAAACCAGAAATATGAGGACTACAGAGAGTTTGGGGGTTGGAAGCAAGCCCTTAAAGAAACTAGGAATAATTACACAGAATAGTATAAATTGATAGACATTATAAAGACTAAACTGGGAGGGTGTAGAGAATGGAAATTGTGCCAATAGAATATATGTAAATAAGAGTACAGAAAACAGGCAAGAGTTGACAGGAAGCAACTGAAGGAAACTAACAAAGGAAGTGTGCTACTAGGAACAAATAAGTTGGAGGAAAAAATGGCAGAATGGATGAAGCCAAAAAAGGCTTTTGAATTGCAAGTCAGGGATTTGCCTTCTTTACCAGGCAGGTGTTGTTCTCCGCGGTAGTGGTGTTGCGGTTGCGTTGTCACCTCACAGCAAGACGTTGTCCCGTTCGATTCTCAGCTAGAGCGTCTTCTGTGTGGAGGCATGTGTGAATGGGCGTGCCTTCATTGAAGGTTGTGTGTCAGGGCTGGTAACTCGGCACATAAAAATCCACTACCAAACATTAGCGGATAGGAGTTCTGCTGTGGCGACCCCTAACCGGGGGATAAGCCGAAAGACACAACAACCAGGCAGGTGTTGCAATGCAGACAAAGGGAGGGGAGAGTTTTCAATGGGACCAGTAACAGAATTACTATTAAAAAGGAATAATTAGTAAAACATACAAAATATTACATAACTAACATTCGGGGGAAATTTGTACCGACTCTGTGTAGGCTACCAAGTCAAGAAGATTTTGAATTTCTGCAAAAGAAATAAGAATAAGTTCACCTCAAGTGGACAGCAAATACAAGCAAAAACTGGGGATACATGTTATGCGAGTATGTGAAGTTAAGTGAATTTAAAGACCCCCTACAGAATATCCTGACACAACTGTTGAAGGGTATCTATTAGTTAACGACTTGACAATAGTGAGTTATTATCTAACTTTAGAACTGATAGCAAGGCCTTATTAAGTTTAATGTTTCTATAGCAAGACCTCAAGTTTAATGTTCCTTTCAGACAAAACAAAAAATAACATGAAAGTGGAAATCAAAGATTAAACCAGAATTAAAAGAATACTGCAAAAGAAATAAAATATAAGTTGGGATCATTAAAACAGGAAAGAAGTAAATTTCATATGTTGTTCTAGTACATGACTAGAAACAAGAAGGCTGGCAGGAATTGATGTGATAATGTATAAGAATAAAGAATAGCTAATGATGGAAATTGCATGTATAAAGAATGTATTCAATAGAGTTGCTGAGACTTTTCTTTTATTAATGTATGTGAACTTATACTGTAAAGCAGTAATGTGACGAAAAAAATATTCCAAAACACAAGTAGTTTACATATCATTCCAAAAATTAGCATGTAACATGTTAATTACTTATAAAATCCAGTTTAGCACCAAGTATGATGAATATTACCCCTTTAGAAAGGAGTTTATGCTGAACAGTTTTTCTCTTTATACTTCTTTAGCAACACTTCAGAGTTCCAAAGATATAAATGGCTGCTCGTACTATAAATTTATAACTTGATTCTGTAAAAAGGCTCAGGATGCAACCACTGGATGTAGAGCACATCTTTCAAGAGATTCAGTAAACTAATGAGTTAAGTGCTAACGTCTCTGAAATGGAATGTTTCAAGGCCAAACACGTAATTTTTGGTCACTTGGCCCAGGAAGGTAACAAGCTATGTCTCTGTCTCAAGCCATCCTAGATAAGGGCTTAAATTTTCCTTAGAAAGTTGACCAATAAAGTAGATTTCATAAGCCTGACAGTCTTCACTTTTTTTTGGAAGGGACATCAGACAGGGAAATGGCAGAGAATAAAGACTTACCTGCCAATTTCCAAAATGTTGGTTTCCATCTCCCACAATTTAGTCATACCAGAAGCCACAGAATTAAAGGAAGACCAATCCTGTGGTCCCATTCCCATGCCACCTCAGTATAATAAAATTTGCATACTTGATTGATGTTGGCACATGCATGCCAATGGCAGTGATAAGAAGTGGAACTGTGGGGTCCTAGAACTAGAATCAATAATACTTGATGCTCAGAGCTCTTTTACACCAACTCAGCTTTCTTCTACTTCAAGTTAGGTTTTTAAAATCCACTGCAAGGCAGACAGACCTGACCAATGACATGGGGAATCAGCTTCTTTCTCGTCTTCCATGGAAATAACTACACAATGGCTAGGAGTGAGTAAGTTTGCACTGCCCATGGCATGCCCAGTAAGACCTAGGTATGCCCTGCCCAAGTTCATACTGTAAAGCTTGTGCCAGGGATCTGTCTCTAATATCAGAGGTTGCAGTGCTGATTATGTTACAGATGGCTAGCAGAATACTGGACTCCACGGCTGAAAAGCTGAATTGGAGAGGTATAACCAAGTGACTGAAGTTTTGCTGTTCTATATCAGAAGCACAGAGAAAGAAGGGGTTTTCCAACGTAGAAGCATTCCCCTGTTGAAAAAACAGGAGGCTAGTCTATGACATGTATGTCTGTAATTAGCTTGTGCAATGACAGCATGCAACCAATTAGTGGCACAGAACCTGCCCCGTGGGGCTTTTATATTCACTGTTTATATCTATATATATAAATTTCTTTACAAAAACCCTGCTGCTGACCCAGAAACTATCTCACAGGGTCCCAAAGGGGTCAAGGCTGCTTCTGCCAAAAACCCTGTCCCCTCAGACAGAGATTCTAGGGCTTTGGACAGATGGGGGAAAAAAGTTTACACTTCTGCTACCTTGGCTGTAAGGGCTTTAAATTGTCAGTTTCATATGCTCAAATATCATCAATACTTAATGTCTTTGTTAAAACAAAAAATGTTGACAAATTCTGAATGTACTGAGAACAAAGATTTGCAGGATTTATTGCATGCAGCTGAACAAGTGGGAAAACATACTTTGCAATGTGGCTATGATTCACTGGAGGCCTTGTGCAGGGCCTCTGTTACAGGTTCTGTTATTAGAAGGCATGCTTGGTTAAAGGAACAGAATCTGCCTGATCATGTTAAAGCAAAATTATTGGATGCTCCATTACAGCATGATACTTTGTTTGGTGTTAAGGCAGAGGAGGTGTTAAAGAAAATGGAGGATAAGGCAAAATCTATGCAGAGAGTAAAGGATTTCTTATAGGTACAGCCACCCAGATTTAGCAGGAACTGGCCCTCTAAGAATTGGTCCTTTCCAGTGTCAGACAGACCACAAAGAGGCAGATTCAGACGCCCTAGAGGCAGACAACAGCCCCAGGGCTCATACAGGCCCAAACAATGGGGGTGCTTCTACCTCCAAAAGCGGAGAAGACAAATCACAGCCTTATAGAAAACAGCCCCAATGACTTCCCTCTGCCAATGCCAAGCACTTATTTTTTGGCAGCACCCTTAGGGGGAAAGCTAGCACTTTTTTCACAAAACTGGCACAAGATCACCCAGGACAAATGGGTCTTAAATATAGTCTCTCAGGGCTACAGGTTCCACTTTCACACCCTTCCAAAGGTAAAAGGTATGCCAGACCTGCCACGCAATCAATAGCAAGAGGCACAAAAACAAGTTTCATCTCTCATGGACACGGGGGCTATTCAACCAGTGCCACAACAAGAGCAGGGACAAGGAATTTACTCAAGACTTTTCTTAGTACCAAGAAAGGACAAAGCACGGAGACCAATTCTGGACCTGTCTATTCTAAATACTTTCCTGGACGTCCCAAAATTCAAAATGTTGACTCTACAGCAGCTTCTGCCCATGCTGGGCAAGAAGGCTTGACTTGTAACTTTGGACATCAAAGAGGCATACCTGCATGTCCCAATCAGACAGTCTTGCAGAAGATACCTCAGATTCATAGCTGGCTCAATGCACTACCAATTCCCTGCACTGCCCTTTGGCTTATCTACTGCGCCCAGGGTCTTCACAAAATGACTGGCACCAGTAATTGCATTTTGCAGACAAAGAGGAATTCAAATATACCCCTACTTGGACGACTGCCTTATTCAAGCAAAGGACAAAGATATTCTACTACAGCATCTGGCGTTTGTAAAAAGATTACTAATTTGCCTAGGGTACACAGTAAAGGAAAAGAAATCAAAACTAGTACCCTCTCAAGAGATAATTTTCCTGGGTGCAAGCTTAAATACCACTGCCCAGATGACTTATCTCACGCCAGACAAACAAAGGCATCTGACTTCTTACTTCAAAGACATGGCAACAAAGATCCAGTTATCTGCAAGAAAAATTCTGCAGGCTCTGGGCTACATGGCATCCTGCATTCTACTAATTCCATATGCAAAGACTGCATATGAGGAATCTACAATGGTATCTAAAAAATGCTTGGACTCAACATTGCCACAGCCTGGAAACAGTAATTACTCTCATTCCCTGACTGCAACAGGAATTTCAATGGTGCGCACAGGCTTGTTACCACAACAAGGGACAGCCATTCACCTTACCCACTGCCAGGCAGACACTAACAGATGCCCAGACATAGATCTATTCGCCTCCCCTCACAACGGCCAGCTACAGAGATTCTGCACTTGAACTTATCACAAGCAAGCATGGAAAGTGGACGCCCTTTCATTCCGCTGGAAATCCCTTACAGTATATGCCTTCCCTCCTCTGCCTCTCCTCTCCAAGGTACTCCTAAAGGTCAGACAAGAGAAGCCAAAAATGATACTGATTGCTCCAGACGGGCCACGCCAGCACTGGTACCCAATCCTAAAGAGCTTGTCTCAAGCCACAGCCTGGACATTGCCTCTAATACCTCATTTGCTGACCCAACAGAACAATCAGATCCTGCACAGCCAACTCAGAACCCTAAATCTGGCTGCATGGTGGATAATGTAATCATTCAGAACACACCTTTCTCTAAAGCAGTTATGGATGTTATTTTGGAGGCCAGGAGGCCCAGCACCAGAAAATCTTAAGTAGAAAAATGGAAGAGATTCTGTGCTTGGAATCAAGCGCAGGGAACTGACTCACTTGAACCAAATATTCCTCAGATTTTGCAATACCTAACTGAGATGCTGGACAAAGGCCTATCCTTCTCATCAATTAAGATCCATGCCTCTGCCATTTCAGCTCATTATAATACGGACCCACCTATTTTTTCTCATCCACTGCTAAGACAGTTTCTCAGAGGGGCCAAAAACATAAGACCTCCAAGGAGAGCTCCAATACCTACATGGGACCTCAATTTTGTCTTGGAAAAAATCACACTGTTCCTTTTGAGCCAGTCAATACAATTCTCCTAGCAATAACTTCAGCAAGAAGAGTCTCAGAGTTACAGGCACGAATGGCTGTGGAACCTTTTATTATTTTCCATCAGGACAGGGTTTGTCTAAGGACAAACCCAACATTTATGCCTAAGGTAGTGTCCAGCGTGGCTCTTAACCAAACCATACATTTGCCTACCTTTTATCCAAACCCACAGAATAAGGGGGAGAGACTTCTGCATACTTCATACACAGACAGCTACGCTTTTACTTGGACAAGACTAAAGCCTTCAAAAAGACTGAGGAACCCTTAGTGTCATATGCTGCAGGTTCCCAAGGAAAAGCCATTTCAAAGCAGACTATTTCAAAATGGATAGGCCACTGCATTCGTTTCTGCTATTCACAACATGGCAAATCAGTGCCCAAGGGCATTAGGCCACATTCTACCAGAGCAGCAGCCACTTCAGCAGCCTTCCTCAGAGGAGTACCAACCAAGGATATTTTGGAGGCTGCAACATGGACTTCAGTACACACTTTTACAAAGCACTACCATTTACCTCTCTACTCTAAATCCAGAGCAGGCTTTGCCACTGCAGTTCTGCAGGGCCTCAGCCACTCCAAACTCTATTTAGGTCCAGCCGCCCAACCTCCGCTTTGGGATTCAACCCAGGTGTAATGACTGCAATAGTGAAACACGATGAACATAGTACAGTTGTGTACCTACCATAATTGTAGATGTTCAAGTGTATTCACTGTTGCAGTCCAGGTTACCCTCCCTCCATCCCCCTTTTTTCTTTGCTGGGACTTAACTGTACCTATCTATTCTATACAATCTATGTGATGTATTTGCTTGTAGATGAAGGTTATGTGCATGCTTTTTTATGATCATAATTTTACAGCCTACCCTTCTGGGGGCATGTGACATCTGGGACAAGAAAAACTGAAGAAAATGGCATCGGCTGCATCTTTTATACCCCTGGCGCACTGACGTCAGGGAAGAGGCGACAACAACCGACGCCGGACCAGGACTTTGGAATTCAGGCCGACTGTGGGTAGCCTGCCAGCAGGATAACCCCAAGTGTAATGACTGCAACAGTGAAACATGATGACCATCAACTAGGGATGGAAAAGGAATTCACGTCTACTAACCCCAGCATAAGATTAGTCTGCATGGGCCATACCATATGCAGATTGTGATAATGTGGACTTCAGCTTTATCAAAGAGTTGTCACAGCAGG